>NC_056725.1:614396154-614483654 GCF_019279795.1 Protopterus annectens
GATCACTCCAGTGGCTTTACTCGACTGAGGCACTGGGAACTAAGGTCAGGTGGCATGATGCCAGGGTAATCCTATGGGCTAGGCTTGTAAAGGCTCCAGGGCCATTAGCCTAGTACACACCTATGAACCTAAGTTTGAAGAAAAAAAAAAAAAAAAAATCTATTGTGAAGGTATAAAGGAAAAGCTTTGCTGTCTGTATCAAATACAATGTCTGGTGCCCTACTACAGTCTCTCTTACCGTTGTCAATGTGTATGTTCTTGTATAAGTGTGTAATGTGCTTGAATTCAATACCATTATGAAAACATTATTTTTTTTACTATAAATCAGCCTTAAAGAACAAGGCAATACCTCTTTGCTGATAGTCTGGATTGTCCAGTTCTGACCATGGTTTCCAGATCAAATCTGCTTTATGTAAATACTTTCTGGCCCACTGTCTGCTCTGCAGTTCAGGAATCTCAGCTTGGAATCGTGGTCCGATGTTGATCCGTCTAAAATAAAAAAAGTTGCGTTATTTTAAATAAATATCACAAAGATGGAAATGTGTGTATTGTGTGATATATGTAATGTTGTGTATTATCAACCTATTTAAAAAATATCTGAAATTAGTAAAAACTAACTAATCAACTATTCGATACAGTGTTTAGCATTTTCACAGTTTACTAAAAATTAATAAGCATAAAGAAACAAAAATCTGATCCCACCACTATCATTTTCAAAAACTCAACATTTCAAATAATGAAATCAAATATTAAGTGAAAAAAAAATGCCAACACATGGCCACAGATCAAATATCACTTTCTGCTCCAGCATATTAAGCCCTTCAATATTCTACATGAGCCTTAATAGGTTTACAGGTAGTTATTAGGCATATGATCCAGGAAACCATTGAGGAGTCAAGCCCAATTTCCCTGAAGGAATGTCTGGTTAAGTGACTTGCTTAGAGACACACAGCAGGGAAATGGAGGCTGATGAACTCAAACCCTAGACTACAAGAAGCAGTTCCTTAATAGCTCACAACCTTAATCCTCTTTGATAACTGCCCAACCTGGTTACCATCCTTCCAATGACCAGTATCTATACAGTTTAGTGTTTGCTCTAAGGCTCTAATGATGGAAAGCTAAACAAACATACCACAGGTCCCTCTCTCTATATATCTACCTATATATATATATATATATATATATATATATATATATATATATATATCGAGAGAGAGAGAGAGTCTATATTATAAGATCGACGATTGAAAACATCGAACATATGGTCGACACCATATGGTCGATGTCTTCAAACGTCGACCTTCTAAAAAGACAAAATAAAAAAAGGAAAAAAGTACCCTAATGGGTTTAAGCAGGGGGCAAGCCCCCCCCCACTACTTAAATATACAAACTCCGAGACCGCACAACATTGCAGTAAACGGAAATCTCCCCTTACAGAGATTTCCGTTTACACGCTCGAGATTCTGAGTGTTCGATATTCTCATGTCAGCAATGTCAGATTTGACAATGTCTGCTTTCGAGAATATAGACCCATATGTATGTATATATACATATATATATAATTATACATATATATATATATATATATATATATATATATATATATATATATATATATGACACACATATTGATACATCTAAAAACATATATATATATACACACACACACACACACACATCTATATATCTATCTAATATACACACACACACACACACACACACACACACAGAGAGATTTGCAATGGGTATCAATGCAAATCTACTAAGATTTTCTTCAGATTGTAACTTGCAAAGTGCTTATGGTTTTTATGAATGTTAATTTTGGCACAGCTCCCAGTTTGCACTGGAAAGAGTCCAATATCTTTATTTTCTACACAGAGATCCCTAGGAACACCTGCTTAGGTCCTCTCCAAAGGGGTTCCCACTACAAGGTGGATACCCGTAGCACGGCCCTGATGGGTTCTGTGGTGACATCTAGTTGTCGGTCACAAGTGGGGCATGTAGGCTCTCCATCAAGGTAAGCCACTGGTGGGTCACTATATGTAACCCAGTAGAAGCTGAAGTATGTGGTGATGGCACTGGTGAACCAGCAGCTTGACACCTCATTGGCTATTTCAAGAATATCCTTCTGTAACTTACAGAGTAACAACGTTGCCTGGTCCTGCTCATCTGGTGATTACTAGTTAAGCCCAGCCAGGTGGGCAGTCATGGAGGTGAAGGACCTCTCGCCTGTTGCAGCAATAGGTAGCACTACAGTCACCTGTTACCCCACACTATCCCCAATCATGATGTTCCCCTTGCTTGCATTCCATTTTCCTCCCCGGTATATACTTCAATTCTCCCCAGTGTCAACTGTCCTCCCTCTGTCTGTGTCTCTTCTTTTTATCCCCACCCACATGGGTCAGCACATCTTGTGGTGGTCTTTGTCTGTGTTTTGTCTTCCCTTCCTCTTGTCCTTCTGTGTGTTCCTCTGCTTCTTCTTCTCCCCTTTTTTACTGTCCTATATACCCATTTACTTCCCCTTTCTAACAATAATTAGGTAGGGACTTTGCCCTAAAGCTCTAATTAGGGCTTTTAGCTGTGCTTGTAATGATATTTCATTGCATATGTGAATGGGCAGTGTGACGAGCATGCTATATACATGCTACTGGTCTCATTTCATCAAATGACCACTGGTGTGTAACGCTAGCCTTTACACAACTGTGGAGACTTCATTACAGCAGTCTCTAATAAGTTTAACTCTGTCATACAAGACAACTCCTACTACACTGGTAGACAGCTTCAATCCACATTGTGCAAACAATAAGCTTTTCTTACTACAAACGTTCTTGGTACTCTATGCAACATACTGCACTTTGTTTATACACATCCTTATTTCTGCCGTGTCCCAAAACCCTTCTTGTTTCTCTCATTTTTACCTTTAATAATATGCAAATTCTACAAAATGACATTTCATTTCTTACACACTCTCACAAAATGGTTCTTGTCTGCACATAGCCTGCAAACCTGATTACATACTAAGCCTATTCTTTTCTCACTCCTGTAAACATGCCTAGTGCACAAACATTTTAATTTAACTGTTTAGTACACAAAATTTGAATTTAACGGTTTATCTCCTTATACCAGTAGCCTCACTACAGTAAGGCAAAGAGGGCAGTTTTTCCAATACATGAAGTGTTAGAGGCAGAATACATAGATGCTGATTGGTATTCAGCGTAAGAGAGGTATTCAAAAATAAATAACTACAACAGCTGCATGATGCAAATGTAGCAAGCACTGTGCAACAGTTTAAAAGGAAAAATATTTTTTTTCAGTAAATCCTGACCCAGGACTTCAGAACTGAAGCACTTTAGCATCCCTTCTATGCACATTAGCTACTAGGATATGGCTTGCTATAAATACAAATATACAAATGTAGAAACTTTTCTTACAGCGTAAAAGGCTTTTTTTTGCTC
This sequence comes from Protopterus annectens, assembly GCF_019279795.1. Taxonomy (NCBI): domain Eukaryota; kingdom Metazoa; phylum Chordata; order Ceratodontiformes; family Protopteridae; genus Protopterus; species Protopterus annectens. The sequence goes on from NC_056725.1 coordinate 614,399,610, forward strand.
CTCAAGTGCGAGAAGGTTTGTTCCTGAAATTGAGTGGGGACAGCACCAACATAGCTAGCTACACCTGTCTTCTAGGCATTAATTATGGACTTATCATTGGTCACTATGATGTTGTTTCTGTTATAATCATGCATGCTTCCTACACAGCAGGTCCTTCACTTAAGACTCCCCTATCCTTTTCCCTATTCTCTGAAATAATCACTAGTACGGAAGGCAGTATCTAACCTGTAATCCAAACTTCTTCTTGGCTTCATCTCACTCTATTACATTTCCCTCTCTAGTTATTTGCTCCTGATATTGTCATATTTTTGCTAGTTTTCTGCCATAAATTCCAGCCCCTCTTGCCTATTTTCTGTAACCTACTTGCAAAAAAAGAAGTTATGTCTTTCCATAACGTTCCATCTGTGTTGTTGATCTTCGTTCATTCATTACTGATGGGTTATCGGTTCCTTCTTCAGAACCGAGCTGGCCAATATCAAGCTCGCGTCAGCCAAGAACTCTCGAGCTAAGGTCCTACCCAGAATGCTCTGCTCCCTGTTACTTCAGATCGAGTTTGCAAGTTGATAGATAAAAGAAGAGGCTACCTCTGGTCATAGCAGACCTGCAATAAAGGAGTACATGGGATCAACCAAGAACCTCCGGAAGGGGGACAGAGGGTGGGAAGTAATGAAAGAATGAAGATCAACAACACAGATGGACCGTTATGGTAAGACATAACTTCTTTATCTGATGTTGTTGATCTTCGTTCATTCCTTACTGATGGGACAGAGTCCCCAGCTACCTGTATCCCTGGGTAGCCCTCATCGAAGGACATTCCTGAGCACCATGGAGCCAAAGGAAGCTCTACCTTTGGAGGCCAAGTCCAATTTGTAATGAAGAATAAAGGTATGAGGTTTGGCCCAAGTTGCAGCTGAACAAATATCACTGAGGGAAGCCTTAGCCTGGAAATCGTCTGAAGTTGCCATAGATCTTGTAGAATGTGCTTTGACTCTATGAGGCAAGGTGAGATTGTATTACCTTTATCTACAACAAAAACAATTTCTCAACCATGAAGCCAATGTAACTTTTGATATAGGATGACTCTGTCTAGGTCCAGAAAAAGCCAGAAACAGTTTGCCTGATTTACGGGTAGATTTTGTTCTGTCCAAATAAAATCATATTTGCCTACGAACATCCAAGGAGTGCAGGCAATACTCTCTCTTGTTAGAATGGTTAGGAATGAACACTGGAAGGTCAAACGATTGGTTGATAGACCGCTCTGACACCACCTTTGGTAAAAATGTAGAATTAGTTTTCAGTGATACCCTATCCTTATGGAAGATAAGATAGGGAGGTTTGATGTATATGGCCTGAAGTTCTGATAATCATCTGGCCGATGAGATTGCAATCAAAAACAAAGTTTTCCAAGAGAGATATTTTACATCACATGAAGACGCAAGTTCAAACGGGGGAGCTATTAAAGCTTGCAAAACTAATGCCAAATGCCAAGGTTGTACCGGTTGTTTAAATAGAGGTTTTAGGTGGACAACCCCATTCAAGAAAGTCTTACAGAGTCTGTGTGACATAAGTGAAGAACCTTGCAAACCAATATAGAAATTTGAGATGGCTGCTAAATGCACACGGACAACCCAGAGTGGAAAAGATGTGATAAGTAATCCTGTACCACCGAAACTGAGCCTGACAAGGGGTCTAATTGTTTATTTGCTGCCCATAGAGAGAATCTTTTCCATTTGTTAAGATAAATTAGTGTGGTGGATGATTTATGAGATGCAATAAGAATATTGCACACAGGGGACAAGAGGTTTTCATGCCTGGCATTCACTGGAAGTGGAGAAACCAAGCTGTCAGTATCAGGGTTTTTAGACTGGGGTGAATCAGACCCTGCAGATGGGAGATCAACATTGAGGACGGATTTAGGATCCACGGTTGATCTAGTAGGTGAGACCAGAGAAAAGGAAACCAGACTTCTCGAGGCCAATATGAAGCAATGAGGATCACTCAGCTCTTCAACTGTCACGCTTTCTTCAGAAATTGGGAGATGAGGGGAAGAGGAGGATAAGCATAAAGTAGACCGGTGGGCCAAGTGTGGACTAGAGCGTCCCTCAGTGACTGTCCCCGAGGGGGGATTAGGGCAAAATAGTTGCTGCACTTGTAGTTGGTTGGGGAGGCAAACAGGTCGCAGCAAGGCTGGCCCCAGCGGTTGAAGATTTTTGCCACTATTACAAGATTGAGGCACTCCTGAGGTTGTAGAATGCACCTGCTCAATTTGTCCACTAACGATGGAGCTCCCGGGAATGTGCATTGCAATTAGAAAGTGGTTGTAAGCTATCGCCCATTGCCATATTCTCAAGGCCTCTCGGCATAATGAGTAAGATCTGGTGCCCCCTTGTTTGCTGATGTACCAGACCACTGACATGCTGCCTGATTGGATCCCAATAGTCCCTGACAAAAGGATGGAATGAAATGCTTGCAACGCTAGAAGCACCGCCCTCAGTTCCAGGGCACGGATATGCAAAAGGGCCTCTGTCTCCGACCAGTTGCTTTCGAACGAGTTTCCCTGACAGAGCCCCCCCCCAATCCCATCAGGGAGGCATCCGTGGTCAACGTGGCTGTCGGAAGATGAGGGTTGAAGGGGCAAGATCAATGTTGGGGATTTCGAGACGTCCACCAGAGTAAATCTTGCTGCATCTGAGTTACATTTATCTGAACGACACAGGATGTTGTAGAGGGTACCACTAAATGAAAAGTAGCCACTGAAGGAGCCTCAAGTGGAATCTGGCTAGACGAACAATGGTAGTCGAGGCTGCCATTGACCCCAAAAGCTGGAGTATAGATCGAGTGGGAGATATGTAGTCAGAGAGCAGCAGTTGAACTTGTTGCCGCATTCGCTGAAGCCTGTGTTCTGGAAGGGATGCTGTGCAATTTCTCGTGTCCAACAGTACTCCTATAAATTCCAAAGACTGAACTGGGGTTGTGTTAGATTTTTCCCAGTTTATAGTGATGCCCAGGCTTTGAGCTATTAAGAGAGTATACTGCAGAGCTTATTCCAGTAGACGTTTAGTGGGGGCATTGAGGAGCCAGTCATCTAGATATGGAAACGCCTGGAATCCTTGAAGTCGCAAGTGAGCGATAACCACTGTCATGCATTTTGTGAACACTCTGGCAGTTGTAAAGAGATCGAAGGGCAGGGCTCGAAATTGGTAGTGACTGGCTCCTATGTGGAAGCGGAGGTATCTTCTTGAGCGTTTGTCCATTTTTATGTGGTAATACGCATCTTGAAGATCTACAGAGCACAACCAATCATCTTCTTCCAGAAGAGGAAGGATAGACTGGAACCGTGACCATCCTGAATTTTTCTGTTTTTACAAATTTGTTCAGTGTACTGAGATCCAGAATTGGTCTTCAGTCCCCTGTCTTTTCTGGCACTAAAAAGAACCTTGAGTAAAAAACGGATCCTATCTGGTCTGGGGGGACCATCTGGATGACCCTTTTTTGTAGCAGCTTTTAGATTTCGTGTGCTGCTGCTTCCCTTTGACTGGGTGGAATGCTGGGTAAAACTCTTGACGAGACTGGACAAAGATGGAAAGGGATGTGATAACCTCTGGGTATTATTTGTTCTACCCAAGAGTCGGTGGTTATATTTTGCCAGGCAACGGGGTACAAGAAGAAAAGACCTGCGACCGCTTCAGGAGGTGAGCAGTGAGGGAGTGCTTCAGGAGCGCTGATTGGGTAGGCCAGAAAAGGAATTTCCGGAACCCTGGTTTCACGGACCTCCTCTGCTCCGAAAGGGGCATCTTCCGTTGCAGTTTCCCCCTCTGCCTCTAGGGGAGAACTCAGCACGTGTGTCCTGTAAAGAGCCCCTGTGATTTCTTGTGCCACATCTTCCCGCTCCTCTGATTTCTGGAGTAGAATCACTGAGGAGTGGAGTGTCTGACACCAATGGCAGGCAGGGTCTTGCCATCTTGTTCACACCTTGCCAGAGTATCCTTCACTTTAGGGCCAAACAATGAAGTGGCCCCTATGGGGGCATTCATGAAGGAAGCCTTAAAGAAGTCCGCAAAGACGCATCCAGGCATGTCATCTGGCAACTATACCCATTAATCCTCCAGATAGGAACAACTGTCCCAAAAAACAGTTGCGCACACAGGCAGTTCCTAATGTAAAATTAGTGTTATCAATTCTAAGGCGCATGTTAAGCCTGTGTTCCCACTTACAATGATTGCTGTCTGTTCTTTTCATATCTCTATTCCCCTCCCAGATGTGTAAAAACAGCTTGTATGCTTTTTGAAACATTAACTTTAAGCCCTAAGAAAAAGTGCACTGTCTACCTTTAAATAAAACTAAACTGTGCACTGCTCTATTAAATGCATTAAAGTATTAAGACTATTGGTGAGGATACTACCTCTTATTCACTTCCTGTAATTTCAAACAATTTTTCACTGAACTGCTTGCCATTGTACCTTTACATTTTGCAAAGAATGCTCAGAAATCTCAATATTAATTGCTTACACTTGCGGACAATTTGTCTCCATGTAACAAAAAAATAGCAACGAGAAAAAAAAAAACAGCTAACAACTTTGCAGATGCATTAAAGAACACTGGTAAATTTCAAGCAAAACAGAATACACAGAATTGCCCTAGCCAACTGTCTTCAGCTGCAGACTTCTTGTTTTTCACTGAGAACATTTGATAATAGAAAAAAAAAACAAGCTAACATCTTTCCAGTTGCAAGAAACTTAGTCTTCTTTTTCAAGCCTATTTACTTAAAAAACACTTGTTTATATGTTAGGTTCTTAGGCTTACACTAGGCTAACAACCACGAATGTCTTAACAAGCCTGTACAATCCAACCCAGATTTGTCCCCAAGTTTCTTGGGCACCTACATGGTGGGTTATGTTAACAAAGAGGTGGCTAAGGGTTATATGAATGGGGTATGTTAACTGGGGATTAATTTGCTTACTGTCAATCTCTGTCCATCAAAGACATGGGGGCCAAATTTCCCATCCAATGATCAAGGTTTCTTTTAAGTAGTGTGAGGGATGCACTCTGCATCATGTAGCTGGGCAGCGTATTTCCTTACATCCTTTGAGGCACATATCATTCTCTCCAGAATGTTCTATTTATGTCACAGGCAAAGTTCAGGTCCTTGGATCTACTGTTTCTGGTGCTGTTATGCTTTGCGGATGTGCAAGAGATCCATCAGAGGTGGATCTGAGGATGACTTATATTCTAGGACTAGATCACCTTGCAGTAACCTGTAGGAGAATGACTACATAAGACATTATGGCAATCTGTGTAGGACATGGTATTTATACCCTGAATTCTCCTGGTGAGGAAACTCTGAGGGTGTTCCAACTGTTGCATGTGCCTGGTTCTGATACGGGCTGAGAAGAGTGGAATTATAACTACCTTGTACCTGGAGCTTAATACAAGGACATTAATTTAGATATCCACCCTTCTAAAATTAACATAAGTAATCTTAATTCTACATATAATATAACCAGTGAACTTTTATTCCTATCCCCTCCTAGCAGGCAAAAGTCACAGCAAATTAACTTAAAACTTGCTTCTGTCCAGCCTTTCATCTGCTGTTATACTGCAAAGCCTATATCTCTTACAACTAAAAAGAACTTGTTTACTTTAATACCTTTAACACATACAATAGTCACAGAAAAGACCCCCCCACACATTTAAAATTTCCCTGACTGCACATTAGACAATCCCGCATTACAGTATAACATGCAGTTTATTTCACAAAATGCTTTATACAAGTACTAATAAGAAAAAAATTGTTTTACTTACAGCTACTTCTTTTTTCCTGTTAGTGTCCTTCTAAACATTAATGAAGTGGGGTATATGCTTTGCAGTCCACCCACACGTTTACCAAAGTCAACAAAAATCCTGCTTTTCTCAGCCATTTTTCCTTGCAAAGTCATATTTCACAAATGTAACTGATGCTTTATATTCTCCCATTTATTCACTAATTTCAATGTTGCTGGTCTTCTTCCTGATCATCTCTGTCTCCTAACACCACACACTGGCTCAAGTCCAAGGTACTCCTAATTCTAACCAACTCATGGGCTTTTTTCTGCCCCTCAACCATATTCTTTCAGAGAAATGGAAAGGGTTACACTTTAAAAAAAAGTCTCTCTACGAGATTTACTGTCAGAAGAATGAGAAGCACAGTCACCTTCTATTTCCTGGCTCAGTTTTTGTTGAATAAATTTTTTATTTTCTCCTTAGCCTGTTCTGCATCCAAAAATGTCTTTGATCTTCCAGCAAAAATATTCTGAAGACAGCTAGAAAAAAGCAGCTTGAATATCTTACTTGCCTCTCGACATTCCGATTGCCGCTTTTCTTTTGCCTGCTGTATAGTGAGTAATAATTTTCCACATACTCTCTACTGTCTCAGATTTTTAATACTTTTCTCTTCTGCCACTGCTTTGTTAGGTACAACTATCTCCCTGTACGATTGCATCTTTAGTAATGTAGGTCTTGGCTGCTTTCCCATAGTCAAGTCTGGTGCACACATTCAAAATTCCCTTTCAATTATCAGAACCTGCTTTGGAACACCAGTCCAGCTGCTTATTTGTGCTTTCCTAAAATGAATACAGTCTGTTCCTTCCAGTTTCTCTAGTACAGCAGAAATTCTCAGGTTTTCTCTACGCACCATGTCTTCTAATTCTACAATTTTTGAAACAGCTCGTCTTGAGAAGCCAAATAATCAGCCATCCTATTCTTCAGTTCATCCTCAGATTTTTGAAGTTTAATCAGTTCATCTGAATAACTAGTTAAAGCTTCTTCAATTTTTCCAGCATTTTATTTGAGTTGCTACATTCTGTCAATGTTTCATTTATTTTAATCATCTCCGAGTACATCTGATTTATTTTTACCTCCGAAGTCCTGGAAACCATCTATTGTTCCAAAGCTGAAACTTTAACTGCTTTTTGCTGAACAGTTGTAGGAATCTTCCCAGCCAGTGTTTTCACATTTTCTGGTTTATTTCCTTTTGGGTACTCCAAATTTCTTCTTTGCTGATATCCAAGTGGTGTACTTACTAGTCAGTATCTGAATTTTACCTAAGCTGACAATTTCATTAGCCCTTACTTCTCAATTTCTTTTCTCACAATGGGAGGGATGTTGGTTAAAACATACTATTTTTTTAATGTAGTCTAGTTGATGTCAAGATGGATCTTGGTTCTGACTAGATTTCTGTAATGCACATGTGTACACTGACTGATTACATCAGCTGGCCTGTTGCAGCCTATTTCACCTCTCTCCTGCTCACATTCGCTGGTTGCCCCTAGGTGTGCTTACTTTTATAAGTTTCTTCCACACCTTTTCCTGTTATTAACCAATAGAATCTTTGCACTGACATTACCACATTTCATAAAAAAGTAACTCTTGCAACTACAGCAACCACATACATAACTCACCCATTCTTCATATCTCTTTAAGGACAGCTGAAAAAAATATTCATCGATAAATATAGATACTTTACAAGCTGGAAGTTTCAATACTTTGAATTACAAATGGTCTAGACCATAATATTGAAGATCTGAAACTTCTAAATTGTAATTAAAAAGAAAGAAATACAAATTTTTTTTTACATTTTTGCAGGGGGGCAACCCCCCCCCCTGCACCCCACACCTCCCTGCTAAATAAATATACCTAAATATACCAACTCCGAGATCGCATTACAGTAAGGAAGACAGTATATTTCCCATTCCGCACAGTATGGCGATCTCCACTCAAAACGTTCAAAGTTTCAAATCTTTGCTCCTATGATGGCGACCATTTGCAGTTCAAAGCTTTGAAACTTCAAGCTTGTGAAGTGAATATATATATATATATACATATATATATATATATATATATATATATATATATATATATATATATATATATATATAGGTTCATAGGTTGGTACTGGGCTATCTGCCCAAAGGCATATATTAGCCCAGCCACATTGTGTGGTATTCATTGCCCCATTAGCTGTTCCCTAGACCCTTGTACTAGCAGCTAGTACCCTTGGCCCCTATCTAGTAGTGATGTTGGCATAATCCCCGGTGTGAACTTTCTGTTACCCATCCACTCATCAAGGTTCCTCTTGAAGAGTGATATTGAGGGGCTCTGTCTTATGTAGATCGGGACCCTGTTCCATAGTAAGGGAAGTCTCTGTGAAGGGAATCTATCCCTCCAGCATGTTCTATTCATTGTTGTGTTGAGGTTTATATCCCTAAAGCGTGTAGCTCGAGTAGATTTGGTTTTGCTAAGATGGAGCATGTTCAACAATTCTGGGTTGGACATGGCTCTGTACGTTAGACAGAGATCGCCTCTGAGAAAGCGGTATGCAACAGAGAACAGTCTTAGCTTTTTCAATCGTGCTGCATAGGGCAACTGTTTGAGGCCAGTAATCCTCTTGGTTAGGTACCTCTGTGGTCTCTCCAGCTGCTGGAGATGTCTAGCCAGGTACATTCCAATTGGTGCATTGTACTCAATAATGGGTCTGATGAGGGAAGAGTAGAGGGGCACCATTACTTCCTTAGATCTTGATGCGAACCCTTCCATGATCAGATGGGTCACATAGAAGGATTTTCTAACCACTTTGGCAACATGGTTATCAAAGGAAAGCTGACTATCTACTTGGGTCCCTAGATCCCTAATTTCTTCTTCGGATTACCTCCTGTGTTGTAGTTTGTGGGTACTCTGTTTTATCCAAAGGTGATTACTACGCATTTTTTTGCATTTAGCTTGAGACCATGGCTTTGACACCATGCATCAGTCTCATTTAGGCCCTTCTGGAGGATCTCCATGTCGGCCGGACACTCTATTATAGCACCCAGTTTTCAGTCGTCCACAAACTTAGTCAGCCACAGCCCTTCCGTACTTGCCTGTACTTCTGAGAAGTATATGCCATACAAATAGGAGGGGCCCCAGGACAGAGCCCTGAGGCACACCACTCGTTACTGGTCTGGATTCGGACATTTATATATATATATATATATATATATATATATATATATATATATATATATATATATATATATATATATATAGACACACACACTTGCTTTTTCTTTACTGTTACTTTAATCATTAAGAAATATATGCTGTCTGAAAGACAAGGAGAAATAATGTCATTCTCAAAACACATCCCAGCACATATTCTATCACTCACTGACCTACTCCAACTCTTTCTAAAATAACCCTCTTACTTTCTTTCACATAAAATTTCCCGATATTGATACTGTCTCTGGAAAGAAGTAAACTAAACTACTTTAAAATATTTTAATGAAACTCCTGCATCATTATTCACCATTAGTTATACACCTACTACTTTTGGGAGACACAAAACGTAATCCTGGCCTTTTTATTATAATTGTAACTGCCATCATGGAATAAAAAACATACCACATCAATATAAGAAGCATTAAACCTGATATCTTAGCAATTACTGAGACATGGCTGAAACTGCAAATTCCACATAGAGAAACACTTCTGCCTGGGTACAATATTACCAGAGCCTACAATCATACAGGAGAAGAAGGGAGACTTTGCCTACTGTACTCTAGTCAACTCATACTACACAACTCCCACTTAAAAATCTCTTATTTTGACTCAAATTAAATGCTACTTATCAATTTAACCATAAACAGTTACTCATATTTCAGTGTAGCCACTATTTACATACCACCTCAAGCTAATAATGATAATATTAGAACCACAGGGAACTTCGGGTATGGTGCTGTGCTTGTAAGCTGTGTGTGAAATGCTCTTCTAGAGGAACCACTATACAGGTTAAGAAGAAATAGAAAAAAAATCCCATAAAACAGCATATAGAAAGAGGGGATGTCTAAAGAAGGAAAATGTTAAAAGGCAGTGGCCAGCTGCAGTGCAGAAAAGATGAAACTTAGGCCAGCAACATGGCATGGCCAATGCTCAGCACCTCACTACCTCTCACAGAGAAATGTCCAAACTGGGAGAGAAAAATAAACTGAACTCAGAAATGGTCAGGACTGGTGATTCCTTGCTGGACTACATTAAAAAATGGACAAAAGCATAGATAAGACAGAAACAGCATTATCTAGCTATTCTGAAGACTTAGGAACATTACAACTGGCTGAGAAGAAGGCTCAGTAGAGATAGACCTAGAAGCAGCAAAAGAAGACTTAGAAGGAAAGCTTCAAAAGGTTGAGGACAGAGAAAGAAAGGAGAACCTTCGAATCACAAATATGGCAGACCGACTGGAGAGAAAGAAATTTCGGCACTGTAACTGACCAACTAAGCAAATGGTTCTGACTATCAAAATAAGAAATAGTAGCTGATAGGGCCCATAGGGCTTTTTTCTCGTATGAGACCAACAAGCAGAGTTCTCCATCCAATAAGATTAAAATTTCAAAATTATTTACTCAAAGAACAGTTAGCAAGTTTACTGTGGAGATAAGGAAAAACACTGTTATTTTGGGATCAACAAGTCTTTGGTGATAGTGACATTTCAAAGGGGAGAAGATTGATGAGAAACAGATTTGTATCTCACTGAAAGTCTGCAAGCAGGTTAATCTCCATTTCAGATTAATTTATCGTGCAATTTTCAAAATTTTCTTCCCCATGGAGTAAAAAGTTTCCGTGACCCTGAAGTGGTAACAGAAGAAATGAACAGGTATAAAAGTACCCTTGATCAGTGTTGGGAGAATACACTAGAAACACCACAAAAAAGTAATAAGAGAAAGCAGACTGAACATTCCTAGTCTTCAAGTAAAAAATGGCAGGAAGACAAAAAGAAGCAGAATGGCATGCAAAAAAAGTTAGGGACAGCCTCTCAAAACCAGAAACAAAACAACTAATGGAAACACTCAGACGCTGAAGACAGGGAGATGCAAGAATAAATAAGCATAAGTTGGTTAACTTCTTTAAGAAAAAACAAGAGAGAGCATGACCACAGCAGTAGTAGGAAACATTTATTAAATAAGAGCGTTCACGTCTATATACAATGGTTATTCAGATTTCAATAAAAAAACTCAAAAAGCATTCATTTAAATACCAAACTGGTTTCTAAAAACCTCCAAATACAATGCAGAAATAATTATGACCTTAAAGACATAAGGTAATGCAACTGTTTCCTTAAGGTCACAAAAGCACTCAATAGAAACTGACTGACACATCCTACAATGGATACACCCCTATCACTATAATAATGGCTACTACAATGTTGTTGTTTAATGCCTACTACTATAAAAAATAAAATAAACAACAAAAATATATACAAAAATATAAATATATTTAAATCCATAAATATAACTAATTATTTGTTTAAAGGTCTATCAAAAATGGCTTAATAGAGAACTCTATCATTCAAGCCATAAAACTTATCAGCTTGTAGTTGGATAATTCACTTTATTTCTAATTTTTCTGTAATATTCTTAATATTACCTAAGTGAGGACCCCTGTAAGTCAAGTCAAGGACTATAAAGTTAAACTTATGCGCTAACCCCTTGCTAAAAATTTGCCAACTAAAGCAATGGTCTCATCTTCCTTGTTTATAGCATATATATTTTCCCTAATGTGTTCTCTCATTGTTCAATTTGTTTTTCCTACATAGAAGGCGGGACACTTGGTACAATATGCTATGTATATTAGATCCCTGGTTCTTATTTTTTCAAAGCTTTATTTTACGTTTGTTTCATTATTTTGGTACAACATTTACAAAAAACATTTTACTGAAACTGGTCAGCATACAGAGACAAATAAGGCCAATAAACATTCACATAACCAACCAAGACATTTAAAGCTTACTTTCTTAATATGACAGGAGAGACTATACTATTAAAAGATACATGACATTCTTGACTCAAGTAATTCAAACTATCGTTACTGGCACAAAACTGAAAAATCAGTAGTTAATAAAGAAGATATGAAAACATCACATATACAACTATTTACATATAGTGCTACATTCTTCTTCTTCTTCTTTCGGCTTTTCCTGGTTAGGGGTCGCATCAGCAGATCACCTGTCCGCTCATGACTGGCAGTAGAGTTTTACGGTGTCGAGTTGCCAGCCCGGTGCCCAACCTTCCACAGAAGGCACACACGCACACACTCAGGCCTAGGGCCAATTTAGAGTGTCCAATCCACCTACGGCACGTCTTTGGGATGTGGGAGGAAACCGGAGCACCTGGAGGAAACCCACACGACCACAGGGAGGACATGCAGACTCCGCACAGAAGGCACCCCAGCCGAGTGCTACATTCTTACACTATTATTATTACTATATTAACACTATGGAGTAACTATAAAGGAAGTGAATGAGTTAAATCCTTTGGAGGGAAGGACTAGCTATAGTACTAGTATAGGAGAGTAGGTGTAAAGCCATTTTATAATTACTTCAGGATACAGTCTAAGGTTGTACTCCAGAAGTTAAGGTATTTCATGCATTTGCTAATATTTTCTGTAGTTAGTTTATGGGATAGAATATACTTGGATGCCATCTTTGTAAAATTTTCCCAGTTTGTTTTACAACAGTCCAACCAGTTCTGTGTTATATAAAGCTTAATTAGCATAAAGAGAGCAATCTGGACTCTCACTTCATTAGTGGGAAGGCCATTTTGACCCACATGCAATATAGAAAATTCCCATGAAAGGGTGGATTTCCCATAACCCATTTTTTCCAGTTTAATCCTAAGTGAGTTCCATAAGCTCTGTGCATATTTACAGTACCACGGGATATGCAGGAGGTCAGCTGTCACTGTGTGGCAGAAGGGGCAGAGAGTTGAAGTATTTGGAAAGAAGTTGTGAAGACGCTCCGGGGTACAATATGCATTATTATTCTTCTTCTTTCGGCTTTTCCCGGTTAGGGGTCGCCACAGCAGATCATCTATCTGCTCATGATTGGCAGTGGAGTTTTACAGTGTTGAGTTGCCAGCCCGGCGCCCAACCTTCCACAGAAGGCACACACATGCACAGACTCACACCTAGGGCCAATTGAGTGTGTCCAATCCACCTACTGCATGTCTTTGGGATGTGGGGGGAAACTGGAGCACCCGGAGGAAACCCACGTGACCACAGGGAAAACATGCAGACTCCGCACAGAAGGCACCCCAGCTGAGAATTGAACCGGAGAACCTCTTGCTGTGAGGCAGCAATGCTAACCACTTCACCACCGTATAATATGCATTATTACTTACCATTAATTGTGTATATAATAATTAATTGAACGGGGCAAACCTGGTTGTATTATTTATTGCTTGGGAGAAGTGAACCTCTGTCAGTTCTGAGTTTTTATTTCTCCAATACTGTGGATATGTAATAGAAGATTGATATTTAATGGTTGAGATAAGCTGTAAGTAACTGATAACATTTTCTTTTTAATTTTTAGACACTTCAGGAGGGATAAGACAATGTTTATTTCTTCCTGAACCTCATTAGGGAAATTACCCAAAGTAGATACTAACTCTTTGATTTGTCTCAGAATTATTGTATACTTGTTATTAAGTTCAAATTTTATTTTTATGTCCTTTAGAGAGTTATCCTTAAAGGCATAGAAATCCCAGACATTTAAGTTTTTAATTTGGGGAAACTGGTCAAGATTGATCATTTTATTACCCAGTTTTAGATTTGGATTTAAATGAATGGGTTGCAAAAGAAAAAGTGCGTTTGTTAGACCTAGTGAAGAGCAGAGCTTCTGGAATAGATTTATTTTATATTTGATTAGTTTATGTAGTTTCATGTCTTTTAACACAGGTTTATTTATGAAAGGTATTGATTTGGGATTTATGTTACATAGCTTTATATGTGCATGCCACAGACCAACCCATTGGGGGAAATGAGTTGAGTTAACTGGATTATGGTCTGCAATTAACATGATTCTGTTGGCGCAAATTATGTTGTAGTATAATATAAAATCTGGTATTCCCAGTCCCCCTTTATTTTTTGGAAACATTAATTTTGGTAAGGGGATTCATGGGGGTCTTAGGAAACCAAATTAATTTAGTTAAAGTTGTGTTTATCTTTTTGAAGAAGTTTAAAGGAATGCTGCTGTTTGTTGCATTAAATTGGTATAATAACTCGGGTATGATGTTCATTTTTATAACTGCTACTTTAGATAAAAAGGGAAATTTCATATTCTTCCACCTGTCTACATCTTTTTCGATGTTTGTCCATGATTTGTCAAGATTATTCTGTAGGGAGTTATTATGGTTATTATCAAAAATTATCCCTAGGTACTTAAAAGTATATTTCAACTTAATTTGGGTTACAGGAAAAAAAGGCTCTTTATGATTGCTTGGATTAATTGGAAAAATAAGAGATTTTGAAGGGTTAATTTCATAACTGAAAGTTTTTGAGAAGGTTTCGATAGTGTTTTGAATTTTTTTAAGTCAGTATTAGGTAACTGGAAATATATGATGGGGTCATCAGCAAAGGCTGAAAATACCAGATTTGTCCCTAAAATATTGGGAATGTGGTGAAATGTCTTAAGTATATAAATAGGGGTTTGATATATATGTCAAAGAGGTAGGGTGAGAGTAGACAGCCTGGTCTTATTCCATTATTTAATTTTATTTTAGAAAAACATAGTTTATTAATATACAGAGTGGTAAAAGAGGAATTATATAAGATTTTGATTTTTTAAGTCTATTTGCTAGAGCCATAGTCATGATTTTAATGTCTGTGTTAATAAGCAAAATTGGTCTGTAGTAAGATAGGTTAGATTTGTCCATATCTGGTTTGTGAATAAAGATAGTTTTAGAATTGTTTAGGTATAGGTCCCTAAATCCAAATTTACTAATATATTCGAAGATTTTAAGAAAAATAGGAGATATTTTAGAAGCAAATTTTTTATAAAAATTAGAAGTGAAGCCATCCAGACCTGGGGCTTAGTTGTCTTTTAGACTTTTAATTGCCTCCATAATTTTTTCTGTTCTTAAAGGAGCTTTCAGGAATTCAGTTTGGTGTTTTTCCATTTGTTGAAATGAGATACTGGAGAAAAAATCATTATAGGACTCTGGGTTTCTTTGCATCCTGCGGACCATATAGATTATTGTATATTTTTTAAAAAATGGTCAGAATATCTCGGTTATTCATATGCAGTTTGTAATTATATTTAATTTGTAGAATCCTAGGGGGGGTCTTGATGAATGTTTATGAGTCTAGCTAATAGTTTGGAGGGTTGTTGTGTCCATTCAGAATAGTTAGCAAGGAGTTTCATTTCTCGGAATGAGAGATTTTGTACATGCATTGAGTATAGTTCTTTCTGTGATTAATTAGTTGGGCTTCTAAATCAGGACTAAAGTTTTCTTGGAGTGATTTTTCAATGCCTTGGATTTTCTGCTTAATTTTAAATTCTTTCTCTCTTGTTAGTTTTTTAAAGTAGGAGGCTTTTTGAATTAGGAGGCCCCTAACTTTAGTTTTGGTGGCCGCCCATAAAATGTCTATTGGCATATCCGAGGTTAACAGATTGGCTCTGAGCTCGTCTAGTACCTTGTTAATTTCTTTTATTTCTTCTTCTTTGTCAAGAAGATTAGGATTTAGGGACCATGTTTGTAGATCCCTGGTTCTACAGGCAGCATAGTGTTGGAACTCATATATTCTCTCTGTGGTTAGATGAATGAATCTATTAGTATTCCCAATGTATGAACAAATGTTACATCTCCTACAACAAAAAGTGCTTACTTTTGGGACATTTTATAATATTTCATATTGTTCTCACAACATAGCAACCTTTTCAATGACTTCTTCTTCTTATAGGCAAAACTAGGTGTTTCACCAACTAATTCCCTAAGCTTATCATCAGCCATTAATATTTTCCAGTTTCTATGAATAACTTACATCTACATTAATCATAGTATATGGGATAACCATCCTACATCTATGCGGGTTATTTAATTTAACGTCTTCTAAGGGACCAGTATCTGCTCTATAATCTCTAAAGAAAGTTTCTCCTTCCCTTCATGATCAACCTCCTTATCAAGCAGGGAAAGGGAGCATTCATTAGATTTATACCCTCTATTTAGAAAATTTTGTTATAAGTTCTCTAAAGCTACCTTACAATCAACATTTGTACATAAAAGATTAATTCTTTTACATTCTTTTTTATACACAGTAGTAGAAATATCATTATCATCTTTCTTAACACTCACATCCAAAAAATCTATACAACTCCTTGACCACATGCCTGTGAGTTGTAGAAAATCAGTAGTTGTGTTTAAATATGTAATAAATTCCATTAACTCTTGTTCCTTCCCTCACCATAACAAGAATACATCATCAACAAATCTTTTACAATATAGTACCAATCTTGAGTAATTCGCATTAGCCATAATATATGTGGTTTCCCAAAACGCCATAACAAGGTTTGCATAGTAGTTTGCGCAGGGCGTGCTCACGGCTACATCTTTTCTTTGGAGAAAATACTTCCCATCATAAAAAAATACATTGTTCGTAAGCATCAAATCCAATAGCATACAATATAAAGAAACATGTTCAGGAGAAACATTAGATATAAACTGCCTGATATATTCAACCACAATATTATTAGGTATCATGGTAAATAAAGATGTCACATCAAGTGTTACAAATATAAAGTTGGAAATATACCTATCTGAAAAAACAAATTTAGATAGAGTGGAGAGAAAACATTCTGTGTCTTTCAAAATCGTACTGGTAGATTGGTACTATATTATAAAAGATTTGTTGATGATATATTCTTGTTACGGGAATGACGGAGCAAGAATTAATGGAATTTATTACATATTTACACACAAGTACTGATTTTCTACGATTCACAGGCATCTGGTCTAGGAGTTGTATAGATTTGTTTGGACATGATTGGTAAGAAGGATGATATTGGTATTTCTACTATATATAAAAAAGAATGAAAAAGAAATTATCTTTTATACAGAGATAGTATGCATCCCCCCCATATTTACAAGAATATAGTGAAAAGGCAAGGTCTGAGAGTATCCAGATTAACAAGTACAAATGTTGATTGTAAGGTAGCTTTAGAGAACTTAGACCAACATTTTTCTAAATAGAGGGTATAAATCTAATGAATGCTCCTTTTCCCTACTTGACAAGAACGTTGATCATAAAGGGAAGGGAGAAGCCTTTCTTTAGAGATTATAGAGCAGATACTGATCCCTTAGCAGACGTTAAATTAAATAACCCGCATAGATGTAGGGTGGTTATCCCATATACTATGATTAATGTAAATGTAAGGAAAGTTATTCATAGAAATTGGTAAATAGTAATAATGGCTGATGATAAACTTAGAGAATTAGTTGGTGAAACTCCTAGTTTTGCTTATAAGAATAAGAAGTCATTGAAAAGGTTGCTATGTTATGAGAACAGTATGAAACAGTGTAAAATGTCCCAAAGAGTTGGTACTTTTGGTTGTAGGAGATGTAACGTTTGTTCATACATTGGGAATACTAATAGATAAATCCCTTCAACCACAGAAAGAATATATGAGTTCCGACATTATACTGATTGTAGAACCAGGGATCCAATATACTTAGCATATTGTACCAAGTGTTCTGCCTTCTATGTATGGAAAACGAATCGATCTTTGAAAGAAAGCATTAAGGAACATACACATGCTATAAACAAGGAAGATGAGACCAATGCCTTAGCTAGGCATGTTTTTAGCAAAAGGTTAGCGCATAAGTTTAACTTTATAGCCCTTGAATTGACTGCCATGTTTGTGCTCTCTCTTGTTTTTTCTTGGACATTTTTTTTTGAGAGACACTTCATTCTCAGGAACTTTTGGTTTTACTTATTCGTTAACTTATTTGCCTTCAGACTCATGGGATAGTCCTCTCTTTTCTTTGGCTGATAGAGGAAAGTGAAATCTCAAGAAAGATATGCTTGATCACTTGTTCCAAAAAACACCCATACTAACAACTGATAAAATATCTAAGACAATTAAAGACTTTATCTTTTAGCTACTTGAAAAATAAATGGAAGATGAGGAAAGCATGCATCTATTTTATTATGATCCCACACATTATTAAGAACATTATTTAATCATACGTTAATTAGGAGATATGTACCTTTCAGTTAGTAATTTTATATTTACATAGAAGCATTCTCAGTACACTGCATGATTTTAGCTTAGTTGAGACGGACAATAATTCCTTTCCATGCAGTTATGGTAATGCTTAAGAAAAGGTGCTTTTAAAATGATGTTTCTGGCAGTAGAAAGATACAGGATGCAGGCGGTTACTAATATATATCAAATGTGATTTTCTCAGTGAGGAATTAAATGTTCATGAAACCATTTAAAAATAAAGCAAAAGGGAATAGATTAAAAAGGTCAAAAAGCTCTCAGGTTGAAGGACACAAACATATTCAACAAGCCATCAAAAAGACCCACCAAAAACTTGGTCTCTTATACAGACATAAAAAATACCTTACTATTAATGCCAAACGTTCTCCAACACAGACTTTCCTTTTCCCAACCTTACTTTATGCAGCCCCTATTCTCACCAATATTCAATTCAATCTATTAGCTAAAACTGAAATCACCTACAACAAGAGAGTCAGATTTGCTGCCAACCTTCCCTATCACCACTGCATAGCTGTAAAATACCTAAAATGGCTTGAGCTACAAAACCAAGTCCTTCCTTCCCAACTCCACCTCACGCACACTGTCTTAAATCAATCCTCCCACTGTCCTGCCCTCATGGACCTCATCATTCCCTATCCTCCGAAGCATAACCTACAAAGCACAGCCCTAAACCTCTTATGACATCTACAAAGCCAGTAAAAATACTGGCAAACTTTTATACAGCCACTCCGTCGTCAATGCTTGGAACAGACTTCCCCTTTCTCTAAGGATAAATGGCAACTTCCTCTACTTCAAAAAACTTTGAAAGGACTTATTTACTAATTCCTGGACCTGTCCTTGTCCCTCTCACACCTAAACTACTCCCTCTCCTCTTCCTCTCTCAGCTCTCACACTTTAGCACAACTACTCATTTAAGGACTTTATGATACTCTACCAGCCTTGAATTTCTCTCTGATGGTAACTGTTAGAATCTAACTTTTTATATTATATTTTATAAACTTAATATGTACTATGGCTGTTTAAACCCTCAATATTATTCTTGTAATCAAACATATAAGTTATATTCTGTTTCTCTTGTGTATATACACTTCTATGTTAATATTGTATGATGTTTTGTTTTTGTATTTATCTGTGGAGCTTTTCTCCTCGTGTCTCTGCTGAAAAAGGGATCTGTTGCTCAGTCGGACTAACCCAGTTAATAAATATCACATAAATAAATAAGAAGAGCATGGACGGGTGGGCTATGATGTGGATAACCAGACTAACAATTAGCCAGTCAGAAAGAAGCATAAAGGCTTGTATCAGAGCAGAGATTGTTACTATGAACTGATACCAAGCAAATATCACAGAGGTAAGAGATACAGTCAGGTTAATGTTATGTGTTTACGGGGATATAACCAAAGATAAATAACACAGCTATGAAAAAAAAAAAAAAAGCTATACGTGATGGCGAAATTCCCATAACCTGTCATAATTCCAGAATTTAAACTCGCAGACAAGCTCTATATTTTTAGGTATTAGAGATGTTCAGCTGAGCATCAGGAAGACTGAAAAACAACCAACAGAGCCAATGAGACAAACAGTCAAAATATGGGTGAGAAACTACAATAGGCTAATTTGCTTGTCAGTTTTTATAATCAACACTAGAGTTAATATAACTTTATTCCCTCATAAGAACTAGATGTCAACAGACATACAAGATAGGCGCACAGTGACAAACCGCTTAATACTAGTTCCCAGTGTGAAAACAGAAACTCAGCAGAGAAAGCCAGTAGACTTATACTTCTGGGTACATTTTGGTAACTGGCTAGTAAGTGCACTGCCTAGATGCCAGGAAAAAAGAAAAATAGAGGACATGAAAGAAAATCAGCTACAAAAGGTGAGGAAAAAAACAATGACTGGGAAGAATAATGCAGATGTTCAGCAAAAACTAGTGCACACTCCAGACATGATTTCCAGTAATCAAGAGGACATTATTAAGACAACTGCATACAGACCTGATTAAAATAAACAAAACACTGATGGAGTACATTGACTCAAATAACAAAAGACTGGAAAAAAATGGAAGAAACAGATTTTCAGATGAAGTGACAAAACTGCAAAAATCAGAGTTTGAAATGAAGAAAAAGCTGGATGAATATGAGACTGCTCAAGAAGAGATGTTTCAAAAAATAAGACAAATAGAGGACAGAGCACATAGGGGAAAACCTGAGATTTTCTGCCGTACCAGGGAAGCTGGAACGAACTTGGCTGTACCAGATAAATTCAATGCCACAGCCCCAAGTTAAATCAAGCTGCCATGGTGGACTTCCAGCATTAACAAACTCTACAATAAACACAAAAAGTTGTTGTCCAAGAAAACAAAGGCAAGGCCCCAATAATGGAAAACTTTTAGTTATGTACTTACCATAACTTTGGATGTATGGGATCCATCTCGCCTACATTCATGACAGATGGGTTCGGAGCCGATCCATCGGCTCCGACTCGGCAACTTATATACTAGCACGAAGTCTCTCATTGGCTGGGCTATACCCTATCCCAGGATGCACTACACCTGCTTCCCCAGATCTTGTTTGTTCGCTTTCATACACCCATGTAAACACAGAGACACTATAAGTCACTATAACCAGCTAAAGTTCTTCAAGAAAGAACGCCAAGAAAAAAGTGACTACAGCTCCTCTAAATCCAAAAGGCAGGGGGAAGGAGGGTGGGTACTTATGAATGTAGGCGAGATGGATCCCATACATCCAAAGTTATGGTAAGTACATAACTAAAAGATGTAATGGGATCCTATCTCACCTACATTCATGACAGATGGGACAGCGTCCCTAGCACCTACATCCCAGGTGGCTCATTGGAACACACTCCTGAGAACCGTGGAACCAAAGGAAGCTCTGCCTCGAGAAACCACATCCAATTTGTAATGAGAAATAAAAGTGTGCGGAGAAGTCCAGGTTGCCGCAGCACAAATATCATCAATGGATAACTTGGAGTGGAAAGCTACCGAAGTAGCCATTGCCCTGGTAGAATGAGCCTTGACTGGAAAGGGAAGGTCTTTATTGGCCTGTGAATAAACAAAAGTGATACAATCTTTAATCCATTTTGATATGGAGGCTTTTGATACTGATTGACCCAATTTGTTCGCTGCAAAAGAAACAAACAATTGATTTGACTTTCGCGTTTGAGCGGTTCTATTCAAATAAAAACGTAACTGTCTATGTACGTCCAATTGATGCAAAGTATATTCTGCGTTATTAGAGAATTCTGGGAAAAACACAGGGAGTTCTATGGTTTGTTGCAAACAGAAAGAAGAGGCCACCTTTGGAATAAATGCAGGGTTCAATTTCAATGAAACTCTATGTTTGTGAAAAATCAAATAGGGAGGATCAGAACAAAGAGCTTGAAGTTCTGAAACTCGCCTAGCAGATGTTATGGCTACTAAAAGGCCGTTTTCCAAGACAGAAATTTTAAATCAGAAGTAGCAGCTGGTTCAAAAGGACGGGCAGTTAGGGCAGCAAGAACCATATTCAAATCCCAAGGAGGAACAGGATGAGATAAAGGAGGCCTAAGGAGCCAAGCCCCTTTAAGGAATGCCTTACAAAGTTTATGAGACATCAATGAAGGCTCAAATGAAGCATGAAAATTAGAGATTGCCGCTAGCTGAACCTTAATGGTAGAAACCAAGAGCCCGACTGAAACAGGAAGGCCAGAAAATTCAGAACCTCGAAACTGGAGCAGTGAGAGGATCTATACCTCGTTCTTGAGCCCAGAAGGCAAACCTTTTCCATTTACTGGAATAAAGTTTGATGGTGGAAGGTTTATGGGAAGAAGACAGAATGTGGACCACATCCGGCGAGGGAGCATTATCTCGGACTAAGGATGGAAGTGGAGTAACCATGCTGCCAACTTCAGGGACCTGAGAGACGGATGAAGCCGTCCTGACTGATGAGTCAACAGGTCTGGCACCGGATCCAGAAACCATGGACCTTCTATCGCATGCCTCTGTAGGAAAGGGACCCAAACTTGACGAGGCCAGTGCGGGCAATCAGAATCATCTCGCTCTCCATGTAAATGGTCTTCTGTATCACCCTCGGTAGGAGGGGAACGGAGGGAAGGCGAGAAGACCGGGGAGCCAAATGTGAGTCAGAGCGTCCCTGGGAATCTGTCCCTGAGAAGGGAACAGTGTGAAGAACTCTCTGCATTTCGCATTGTGGGGGCTGGCAAACAGGTCGCAGCAAGGAAGACCCCATCTGTCAAAGATTTTCGCAGCTATACTCTGATTGAGGGACCACTCGTGGGGCAAGAGAATGGTCCTGCTTAATCTGTCCGCAATCACATTGGACTTCCCCGGTATGTGCGTTGCCATTAGAAAGCGGTTGGTAGCTACCGCCCAGTGCCAAAGTCTCATGGCTTCTCTGCATAGTGGGTAAGACCTGGTACCCCCTTGCTTGTTTATGTACCATACTACCGACATGTTTTTGGAAAGGATCGCAATTGGGCCCTGTGGGAGAGCGTGATGGAGAGCTTGGAGTACCAATAGTACCGCTCTCATCTCCAGGACATTGATATGCAAATGTGTTTCCTGGATCTGCCATGTGCCTTGGACCGACCTGTCCAGGTAATGACCCCCCCACCCTACCTGGGAGGCGTCCGTGGTCACAGTGGCAATGGGACGTTGAGGAATAAAGGATCGCCCTTGGTCGAGATTTGACTGTAGAAGCCACCAACGCAGATCTCGACGGCAACTTTCCGTGACTATGATTAAGTGGTTCAAGGGCAGTTCCTGATAAGACCATTGAACCGACAGTAGCCATTGTAGAATTCGCATGTGAAGTCTGGCCAAGGGAACTAGAAGTATAGTCGACGCCATCGAGCCCAACAGTTGTAGGATCCGATGGGCCGGGGCTCTCTGTAAGTGAAGGCAGGATTTGACTTGATCTTGTAAGATCTGAATTCTTGCTGGCGGCAAAAAGGCGCGCATTCTTTTTGTGTCTAAGTCTGCGCCTATGAAGGTAATACGCTGAGCAGGCTGTAGTACAGATTTTTGCAAATTGAATGTGATCCCCAAGAAACGGCCCAAGGTGAACGTGGCTCTGAGCGCTTGGAGAAGTAGATGCTCGGAGGTGGCTGTAAGGAGCCAGTCGTCTAGGTAAGGAAACACCTGGAATCCCAGACTTCTCAGGTGAGCAGTTACCACTGCCAGACACTTGGTGAACACCCTGGGGGCTGTGGTGAGACCAAAGGGCAGTGCTCGAATTGGAAATGACTGGCTCCGAGGCGAAGCGTAAATGTCTCCTGGACTCTTGAGCTATGGGAATATGATAGTAAGCGTCCTGGAGATCTATCGAGCACATCCATGCATCTTTTTCCAGCAAAGGAAGAATAGATTGAAGAGTGACCATTCGGAATTTGGACTTCTTGACGAAACGATTCAATGAGCTGAGGTCCAATATGGGCCTGAAGTCCCCTGTCTTTTTTGGTACCAAAAATAATTTTGAGTAAGTTCCTGATCCGATCTGGTCGATGGGGACAGGCTGGATAGCTCTTTTTTCCAGCAGCTTTGAAACTTCTAATGCTGCCTGATCCCGCTGACTGGGTGGCACGTCCGGGATTTCCCTTAAAGAAAGGGGGGGTTTGTTGAAAGGGATGATATATCCTCCGGTAATAATGCGAAGCACCCACTGATCGCTTGTTATGGATTCCCAAGCTTGTGGATGCGCCCAAAGCGACCCCCGACTGGCTCCGGAGTTGCACAGTCGGGCAACCACTCAGGAACGCTGGTTGTATGAAGAACCACGAAAGGAATCGCGGTCTCCAGAGTTACGGGGGCCTCTGCCACCTCTGGGGCGGCGTCTTCCAAAATCCCCCCCCCCCTGCCTCTGGAGGGGGAATCACTGGGTGGAGTAGAGAAAGACTTTTGGGATTTTTTAAACCACATTTTCCCTCCTCTCCCAGCCTTGGGATAAGGCCTGGAAGGAGCGGAATAACGGGCCCCAACGGCAGTCAAAGTCTTGCCCTCCTGCTCGCACCGAGTTAGTGTGTCCTTCACCTTGGGTCCAAACAAAGATGACCCATCAAAGGGGCGAAGGAAGACTTGAAGGCCTCCGTAAACGAACACAAGCGTAACCAGGCTTGTCTCCTAAGGGCAACGCCTGTTCCCGCTGCTCTACTCGCCCCCTCAGCCGCATACGAGATGAGCCTCATGGATGAGTTAACAATAGAACAAAGAGTAGTCATCTGTGCGCCAACAGTCGAAGCCAGCGCTTCAGGTAGATTACCAACAAGGGAGTCATTTAGCTCTTTGAGAAGATCCCTTTGGAGCCTCGAAAAATGACATAAATAATTCAGCGACCGTAAGGTAAAGGCCGCTGAGGACAGGGTATGCTTCCCGTACCTATCCATACTCCTAGAATCTTTATTAGGAGGATGAATAGACGTCGAAGCCTCTGCCACGTCCTGCTGTGTGGCAGAAGCCACCACCAAAGCATCTACCGGTACACCCTTTGTGAGAAATTCTTTCTGGGGGGGAGCTGACAAGAATTTATTGGGCCTCGCAGGCACCGGTTCCACAGAATCAGGGTGTTCCCACACCCTTCAAGAAATCAAATCAAGGAGTTCATCGAAGGGCGGAGACACCCAGGAGGCGGAGGGCTGGGCCCCAAAGGCCTTGAGGAAGACTGACTCCTCAGTTGAAGGGGTTTTGGCTTGCCAGTCACCTCTCTGTCTCAGAATCTCCAAGATATCTGAGAAGGAGATATCATCCGAAGATGATTTGGGAGACCCTTCAGCGTCATCGAGGTCAGTATCCGATGTAATAGACTCATCTTGGGAGTCTACGTGCTTCCTCTTACACAGTTTCTTCCGTGGGGGTTCATCCGAAGCAGTTTCGGATGGACCACCCAGAAGAAGGGAACCCCCGATTGGGGTATCCTCAGGCCCTGGGGCTGCAATGCAACAGAGGCACCAGTCTCCAAATCTAGGGACGGTGAGGTAGAGTCTAGTTGAACCGGCAAAGGCATGGCCAGCGCGCTCCTCATGGCCTCAAAGGCCGGACCTCCAGAATCCAAGGAAGTCACTGGTCTAGAGGCCACGATGGCACTGGGAATTCCAGCAGCTGATGCTCCGAGAGGAAGACTAGGCACCGAAGCACCTAATCCCAAAGTGTTCCCCTCGGGCCCGGCTGTAGAGGTCGCAGTACCAAACCCTGAACCGGAGGACAGGGTAGGAAGCATGGTCGGAGCCGAAAGGCCTGATAGGGGTCTCTGCTCCGACCGTATGGCTCCACATTGCTCCACCACCACCGGCTCCAACAACTCAGAGGAGGTTGGAGGAGGAATCAAATGTGTCGGGGGGGGGGGGGGATCGGCTCCGAAGCAAACTGTGCTGGAGCCGAGACCATTTTAGCAAACACTGGAGATTGGAAGAGCCTCTGTAAAACCCTATCCAGGTCCGAATCTGATAGTCTCGAGGATTTAGAGGAGGTAGACACTCGAGAAGACTTTCCTCTCGGCTCCGAGGGAGAAGGGGACCGGCTCCGAAACGGCTCCAATACTGTCTGCGCCGACTCCACCACCTCATGGACCACCATCGGCACCGAAGAAGCCTTCTTCGGAGCCGAGGGGGAAGAGTCTGAGCTGCACACTTCCACCGGCTCCGAAGCCACTGGAGCCGATGGAGGTGATTCACCTCGATACTCCAACTTGCGGCTCGAAGCCAATGGAGCCAAGTAGGAGGTATCGAGGCAGACTCTTCGACACTCGCCCCAAGTCAGTGGAGCCGAGGAAGAAGAGGTCAACTTTTCTTAGAAGTCGGCTCCGACGGACTTGTCGGAGCCGACGATCTTTTCTTTTTGGAAGCAACAGGAGGATTCAAAGCTTCCTCAAAGGAGGGTTTAATAAGCCCTTTTAAAATAAGCTTGTTCTTACGTTCTTGAAGAACTCTAGCAGAAAAAGCATGACATACGCTACAAGTCTCTTGTAGATGTTTCGGCCCCAAACAATAAACACAAATTGAATGGCTGTCTGTTATGGACATTTTATAACTGCACCTAGTGCATTTTTTAAACCCTGACTTCTGTTCTTTAGACATAGTACAGGTACTACAACAAATAGAGTTCACCACAAAAATCAGCACTATAAAGAAAGAAGCGCCAACTGACAAGCGCGAGACTCACTGGCGCAAGCACTTAGAGGAATTTACCTCACAAACTGACAATAAATACAACGGCCAAAGCCCTCTAATTTAAACGGGCTTGGCCCGAAAAGACAAATAACCACAAAGGAATTAAATTTAATAGTACAAAAGGTCTTTTAACTAAAGTAGTACACAAGAATAGGGCAAGGGCCCTCTAACTAAAACGGGCCTTGCCCGACAGAAAAAAGGAACAAGTACCAGACGACACTCAAGCACTCAAACTTCACAAATAGTATAAAGAAGCTGTTAAAACAGCTGTTTGGTTAATATATGACAAAAAAACCCAAGGTCAAGGACCAATAAAGGTAAAAATAAACACTTAGCTCCAGCCAAGTCGAGACCACGTCCAGCTTGTAAAGCGGCAAACGAGATCTGGGGAAGCAGGTGTAGTGCATCCTGGGATAGGGTATAGCCCAGCCAATGAGAGACTTCGTGCTAGTATATAAGTTGCCGAGTCGGAGCCGATGGATCGGCTCCGAACCCATCTGTCATGAATGTAGGCGAGATAGGATCCCATTACATCCACCCTCTTCAGCCTTAACAGGCAAACAAGACAACTTCTCAAATCCTCAAAGAGCTTCTTTGAGAGAAACCTAGCAAGCACTGCCAAGGATAACCATAAAGCATTTTACAGCTACATACATAACCTAAAGGGTAGAACCCCAGCATGTGCAGAAATGGTGGTCAACAGTATTACACACACTGACCCCACAGAGATAGCGAACTTGCTAGTGGATAGGTCTGGTGAAAATTTCATTCCCTTATTCCCTCCTAACTTACAAGAAACCCTCTCCCAAACTCTCCCCCTGAACCTTACATATCTGAAGAACAGGTCCTCAAAGCCCTGTCCAAGTCAAAGAACATGGCCTCTGTGGGACCAGACAACATCTCAGGCTGTCTTCTAAACAGGCTAAAACATGAACTAGCATCACCACTAAATACTCTTTATAATCATAGCCTAACCACTGTCTTTGTTCCTGCGGAATGGAGAACAACTACAGTTATTCCCCTCCACAAAGCTGGTCTATCAAACAGACCCAGGGAATTACAGATCCAGACACCTGACCAGCTACATCTGTAAGGCCATGGAACGCATTATTATGGACCTCATAAATAAAGACATAGGTGACTTCCGAACCCTGGATCCTAACCACTTTGGCTTCATGAAGGGCAGATCCTGCCTATTAAATCTGGTGGATTTCTTTGAAAGTGTGACCATGGCCATTGAAAAGGGCAAATCTGTGCACACAGCATACCTCGACTTGGCAAAGGCTTTCGACACAATCCCACCTTCAGGCATTACCAATAAACTTAGCAAACTGAATATCAACCCCTTTGTTGTAAGATGGGTTGCCAAATTGGCTCACAAACTGGACACACTATCAAAGTGGGTGACTCCACATCAACCAACACACCTGTTACCAGTGGGGTGCTGGGCCCCCTACTGTTTGGTATATACTTCTCAGAAGTTCAGATAAAACTAAAGGGCTGTGGCTGACCAAGTTTGCAGACGATCGCAAACTAAGTGCAATCACTGAATTCCCAAATTATGTCAGTATACTCCAGGAGGGTTTCACACAGACCACAACTGGTGTATTAGTCATAGTCTCAAACTGAATGCAAAGAAATGCATCATCATTCCCTTTGGCACAATGTCCCTTAACACTATCAAATCAACAACAACACTCTAAGTACCCACGAAGTGATAAGGGACCTGGGATCACAGGATGACAGTGACCTTAACTTTGACCACCACATGTCTACCGTTGTAAGAAAAGCTTTTCACGTACCTCACTTGATTAGTAAAGGCATAGTCTCTGGACCAAAAGAAGTTATAACGCTCATATGTTCGGCACTTATCCGATCCATAATTGAGTATAACGCCCCATTTGGTATGTATTATACTTAGCACCTGCAGCAATTACAGAAACTTCAAAGGTTTCTAACAAAGAATATCAAGGGCCACCAGCCCCTGCCTTACACCGACCGCCTAAAGTCCCTGTCACTCTACTCCATATTGTACAGACTTCTTAGGGGAGACTTATGCCTTGCCTACAGAGCAACCCAAGACCCAAAACCAATGAACTTACTGCATATCTGTAAATCAAATGGATCTAGGGCTACCTGTTCTAGGGACTTAAATATGGCCTGTGACTTAAATAAGACATGCTGGAGGGACAGATTTATCTCCCAGCGACTGCCATGTTTTTGGAACAGGCTACCAATTCATGTGAAACGGAGTAGCTCTATGACACTGTTCAAAATGAACCTGGACAAGTGAATGGGGCACTGTAAATTCTTGCCGGAGATGGTGCCCACAACCCTCCTGGACATAGGCAGTCATCACTAAATGCAATCTTGGGTATTGACTAGTACTTCTACAGTATTACATTGGGTTGAAATGGCTAGGCTTAAAATTACCTCCAGGCTAATAGCCTAGTAATCTCCTATGATCCTATGACTATATTAATTTTATGAAAGCACAAATAAGCTACTGGACTGGAATTCCACAGAAGGAGTTAACTGAAAGGGAAAATCAGGTGTATGCTCCAAACCTAGCTATGAGAAAGCAACCTGGACCTTTAATAGTAAAGATGAAATCTTCCAGCCGAAGGAGTTGATTCGGACAAAACTGTGGCAGAAAAACAAAGTACTAAAAGTGGGAGACAGCAGAGTGTTTGTGGCGAATGGTTACTGCACACCAGGCAGAAGAGGAGTAAATGTATTCCATCATTCAGAGAATGTCATGATGCATGAGTGAAATTCAAACTGATGTACCCAACTATCTTCAAAATATTCTTTCACGAAGGGAAAAAATAATTTTTTGATTCAGTGGATGCTAAGGAGGAAATACAAAAGTTTGTCCAACAAAAAGTGAGCTGTCAAACAGATTGAGATTCTGCTTCTTGTTCTTCTGTTATTAAAGATCAGAAAGAGAGACTGTACCAATGAAAACTTTTCCAATGTTTCAACAGAAAATGCTTGAGAGAAGGGAAAAAGCACAACAGTTGACCAGAAGAATTCAAAGTACGTTGGAAATGAAGCAGAGGCAGGATATGCAGGATGGAGATCAGCAGGAATAGAACCAGTAACTTGGAAATTGATAAATGTGGGATTACAAAGCAATAATTATATTTGTGAAACATGACAGAACAAGACAATCTGGAAATATTGGACTTTGTTAAACTTGTTGGGGACTCTAAAGCATATGCCTTACTTCAAGTCATTAATGTTTGGAAAAATACTTAAAAGAGGGGAAGAGATGAGAGAAAGTTAACTTTAAGTAAAACAAACTTATTTTTAATAGTAATATTTTTATAGTGCATGATTTTCTTTGCATTCTCTAAAGTAAAGTTTTCTCATTTATTTTAAGTGTAATGGGGATACTGAAATAAACCAAAAAAACAGCTGCAAAACGTGGAGCAAGTAACACAAACTTGTAAGAAAAACCACCTTTAATAACAAAGCAAAGCTTTTGGGCAGAACCCTTCTTCAATACTAATACTAATAGTATTGAAGAAGGGTTCTGCCCGAAAGCTTTGCTTTGTTATTAAAGGTGGTTTTTCCTACAAGTTTGTGATACTGAAATAAACAGGTGCTCCTGTTTTTTTTTCTTTTTCCCTTCTCTCTTGTTCCTTGTTCAGTTTTAAGAAACACAGACACTGCAATGTAAACAAGAAACAACGTCTGGTCAAAACAGCATGACAAAAGAATAAATGATGCACTTTTTCTCACTCTTGCACAGGGGGAAGACTGGATTAAGTCTCCTTAGCTTGATCTAGTAACAAGTTTTAAAAGAAAGCCAGTAAATGAAAAAGAACCATGAATATTGCAAAGCTTTTTTCTAAGCAATAAATGTATACTTAGCAGCAGCTTTGTATCTGGTCCTCATGTCTGCACAGATTCAATCTGATAAAGAGAAATGGCTATGAGATAATGTTTTCTGAAATCATTCAAGTATTTCCCAGCTGGGAAAGCTACAAAGATAAGACATAACCAGACAGCACTAAGTAGGACAGGCTGCACCATGCGTCTTAGCGTGGATGACCTTTCTTTTAGGTTAACTCAAGACTGTGAGTGTGTCTGTCAGTTTGTGACACTTCCTCCTACAAGGAGTGTAAAACTTCAAAATTTGAAGATGTATATAGTTATGTGTGTTAGTATTAAGTTAATATGTTTTAGGGGGGTATTGGGGGAGGGGTTTTTTTGAGGGCTTTCAATAAAACAAAAAGCTTCTAAGATGTGACATAGGCTCAAATGGATATGACAAAAGATGACTGTATAAAAGATCAACCTGCCAAACAGTCCATGCATGTAACTAGACACTTAACAAAAAAGCTGTTACATATAAATGCTGGAAATAACTTTTTAATACAAAATAATTTAATAATAAAAAGACTAATGAAATATATTGAACATGTAGAGTGCAAATAGCTATGTTATAGTTGACACACTTGGAAATAACTGAACATGAGAATTTGAAAAAGAAAGATTTCCAGGATGGTTATTCATTAGAATACCTGGGACAAAGGAAAAAAGAAGTATGTATATTAACTGCAAGAGGATCTCCAATAATGACATAAAAAGATAAAAAACATAATGATGGTAATTTGTAATAAAATATAAAAAAGATAATAATGGTAGATTTGTAGTACTAAGGGGATATTGGCAAGGCAGTATTTATATTCCACCTAAAACTGCTATAATGAAGCTTAATGGATCTTAAAAAATTCTGGGAGAAACAATCAGCTTTCAGCAAGGAATATTACTTATAGGTGGGGACTGGAATTTGATTTGTAGCAGTGAAGATGTGTCTGAGGGGCCAAGAAGGGAAATATATCAAAGGAGAGTAGATGTTTGAAGAAATTTATGAAAATGTTTGGCATGGATAATGTGAATTCAGTGGAAGTAGTTCAGAGTGAATTTATATATTATTCCCCAAGATACAAAAAACTGGGCTAGGCTAGCAGATTCTATATTTCATAGGAACATGTGCATTTAATTGAAAGTCTTGATACACACACAATAACTATTTCAAATCATGCGCCAGTAATAACTAAAATAAAAACACAAGGTAATGAAATAAAAATGAGGCACTCGCACTTTCCCACCTGTTGAAAAGAGAGGAATTTGAGTTATGGGTACTGAAAATTATTTAGAAGCTATTAGAGAAGATAGATTTTGTTTCTGAAAATACAGCTAGGGAGTGCAACAAAATTAAAATGAAGTTTAATAATGGGCTGGAAATGAAAGGGGGATATGGTTAAGAAGCAACAAGGATTATTTAGAAGGACTGACAAATGTTAAAGTACTGCAGAACCGATGGAAACTCACAAAACAAGAAGAGGAACAACTGCAGAAAGCCAAACAGAAAATAAGGGATTACACCTTGATAATACACGTGAGTTTAGAAAGATTGCTGGTAAGCCACTGTGTTTTGATAATAACTCTAGAGCACAAAAACTTTTAAAACAACGACTCAAGCAGCAGAAAACAAAGAGGGTTGTCGTCAAGCTTAGGGAGCCTACAACAAGGAAGATAACAAGAGATCCTGTAGAGTTATTAGAAATATTTTAGAAATTCTATGAAAGGCTGTATAAAGCAGGGAAATATGGAAATCAAGAAAAGGTATAAATGGAAATGTTTATGGCAGAATTAAATAAGCCAAGGTTAGAGGTAGAGGAAGCTCAACAATAAGCTACAATGGAAGATGATGAGAAAAAATGATGATGTATAACCAAGCCATAGCCATATGAAAGTCCCCAGGAATAGATGCATTCCTGTAAATGTTTGGAAGCTAGGTGGAAAAAAACTGATAAAGATCTGGAAGGTTTTGTTAACAACATTTTAAGAGGAGGAGAAGTACCAACTTCCTGGAAGAAAATGGTGGTAGCTATAATGCCTAAAGAGGGTAGAGACCCACCAGGTCCAGCTTCTTACAGGCCATTAATACTAACCATGATTATAAAGTATTTATGTCTATAATGGTTTAACAAATGGCAAAAGTGATGCCAAAATTGATAATTATTGTTCAATGTGGTTTTGTGGAGGGGAGGCAAATA
The DNA here is from genome assembly GCF_019279795.1 of Protopterus annectens. Taxonomy (NCBI): domain Eukaryota; kingdom Metazoa; phylum Chordata; order Ceratodontiformes; family Protopteridae; genus Protopterus; species Protopterus annectens. Next base: position 614,431,929 of record NC_056725.1, read on the forward strand.
CTTAACAACATTAAAGGAACATTACTGATCCAGAGGGAAGCAGAATGTTAGAAAATACTACTACTGTTAGTGGGTCTTGATGTAGAGAAAACATTTGACAGAGTAAGCTGGGACTTAATGAGTAGGGCAATGGAAGCATTTGCATTCCCTGATAAAATTATGAGGTTGATTAGTAGCATATGTAAGGGACTGGATGCAATAATTAAAGTCGGAGGGTTTCTCTCTAATAATTTCTACTTGAGCAGAGGAACCAGCCAGGGGCGCCCGTTTCCCCTTTGCTATTTGTATTATATCTAGAACCAGTGGCAAAGAAAGGAAGGGACTCAGAAATTCAAGGAGATAATTGATATGGATTTCAAGAAATGCTGGCTCTATTTGCAGATGACATTATTTTATACCTGATAACATGACAAAAATGACATTTCAGTGTTGTGCAACATCTTGATACAGTTTCAAAATTTTTGACAATATAAAATTAACAAAGCTAGCACAAAGGTAACAGTGGTAAATTATATACTGACACAAAAATTGGTTCAGCAATATCCATATTTATGGGGACATGATGAAATGAAGTATGGATTAAAAATTATTCTGGTGTGGCAGCTAAGGATATGTTGGAAGAGACTAAACAAAGGATAATACAAAAAAAAAAGAGAAACTGGAAGTTCTGTTGTTTTAATTTCTAGAAGTTTTTTGGGTTTCTAATACCATGACGGGAAAGGACCCCATTCCTAAGTTAAAGTACAGTTAACGTTCATGAAATTAGTATTGTTTCAATCTTTGATGTCAGCCAGAAGTGCTCTTCTCAGCACCCGCAATATGCCCAGTAATGACTCCTTCTGCAATTCATACAGAATACACGTAATGGTAACATATCTAAATATGATTGTAGATTCTTTTTTATAAGACCTGTTGCTCCTACTACTATTGGAACTGTCTGGGTATCTTTCTTCCACACTGCTCTCTTTTCTGTCTGAAAATCCTGATATTTTATGACTGTGTCTCTCTCTGTACTCAAGACACTGCAGTACTGGGTGTGGCAAAATCAATGCTACTTTTGTCTTCTTTTCATGGACCACTACATCCAGTTTTCTAGAATCTATCTTTTGGACTGTTGGTAATGGGTGATCCCACGTAATGTAAACCATCATTTTCTATGATGCTTTGTGGCTCATGTTTCTAGTGTTCTTCAGGCACTTCAATACCATTATGCTTGCACAATCCTCAGTGCAACAATCTTCCCACATTATTATGCTTTTCAGAATACAGTCATTCTGCCATCAGTATGTCACAACCAGCAATGAGGTGTGCAACTATTTCCAATTCTATTTTACAAAACCTACAAGTCTGTTTCTCCCTCATGTTCAATGGACTTTGCAAACCAACGTGTACATAGCCCACTATCTTGTGCCGCCAGTATTAACCTTTCACATCTTGGTTTGAATTCGCCTCTCCTTAACCATTCCTGCATTTGTTCTTGATCAACATGAGGTTCTTCCACAACATTTTTATACTTGAAACTATATTTATGAATTTTCCACATTTCTTGCCTTCTCATCTGGTCCTTTACCTTATACTCTTTTCTTTTGTTTTTTGGCAAATTTGGTTGGTGCCTGAATTTTATCTACTTATGGTTTGATTTCCATTGCTGCTGGACGCTGAAATGCTTCTGCTAGACTAAGCAGGGAAGTCATCTTAGATTTATCTCCTCATGCTTCAAAACTTTCACTACATTTGGGTCTTGTGAGATCAGCAGATATTTGTGGAGTCCCACAACTGCAGATCTATACATGCAATCAATTTCAAGTATGTCCATCCCTCCTTCAGAATGGGGAATATATAATCTTGGTATGCACTGATGGGTCTACTTCAGTAGACCGAAATACCACAAGATCGACACTCGAAACACCGAGCCCAGAAGAACGAATGTGTACAACACCGAAACTTCACATAAGCCAAATGCCAGTTCACCGTCAACTACCCCCATGCATCAGTGGAAGAGTGGAGTCTGATAAGTCCTCCCTGTAAGTTGAAACAGCAATTTCTATATCTGTAACAGGCTAGTGTAGTCTGCTCACAGTGAGATTGTGATACAGTGAGGATCGGAAAATACACCCTTTCCTCGCCGTAGTGCAATCTCGGAGTTGGTATATATATTTAGTGGGGGGGTGTGGGGGCAGAGCCCCCCCCCACACACAAGAGCTGATGAGCCTGAACGGCATTGTGAGTAAGTGCTGTTAGTTCATGGCAGCTTGTGTTTATTTCATATAGTTTCTGTGAATGCATGGGGTAGTTGAGTTAGTTGGGTAATGGCAGTGCAGGATGTTCCGGTGTAGGAATGTTTGTTTATTTTGTAGCTGCTTTATAGGTAATCTGTTATCTGTTAAAGTATACTAAGTAAGGGTTTTATTTGAGGTTATTATTAACTACATAGGAGGAAATTATTTAGAATAGGTTTTGGGGAATGTTTTTGTGCTTACTAACGGTATTGGGAACATCGTGTAGTAATATGTTACTGTGATCGGTGTGGATTACTAGTCTGTATGTGTCCGTGTTTTGTACGCCGATATTCTGAAAGTGGCTTATGTGAAGTTTCGGTGTTGAGTAGTTTCATTCTTTTGGGCTTGGTGTTTCGAGTATCGATCATGTGGTATGTCGGTCTAGTGAAGTAGACCTGCACTGAATTTATTAATCATTTTGTGAGCATGATGCATCCTTCTTGTTTTCTTATCTAATCTATCCAACACATTTTTGGACCAGTCAATCATTCCAAAACTGTACGTTAGGACAGGAAGAGCAAATTGGTTTATAGCTTGGATTTTGTTCCTAGATGTCAATGCTGTTTTCAGGATTAATTTAAGTCTTCTAAAGTATTCCTTACTAAGTTTTATTCGCATTTGTTTATGTTTTATTGTTGATCCTTCATCAGTTCCCAAATATTTATACACTCTCTCTTGCTCATGTTCTTTTATATCAGATTCTTGTCCCAAACTGACGTTTTCTTGGTGCTGCAGTCTTCCTGCTTTAAAGGTTGCTTTTGCACATTTATCAAGACCAAATGACATTCTTATATCATCATAAAAAGTTTTAACAACTCATCTGATGAGCTATATAGTTTTAAATCATCGACAAAGAGAAGATGAGAAGTCTTTATACTTTGTTGTTTTCTAGGAGCCAAATTACAGCCATGGCCTAAGCTGTTAAGTAGACAGATTAACGGGTTAAGGGAAAGGCAAAATAACAGCTGTGACAGAGAGTCACCCTGGAATATCCTCCTTTGAATTTTTATCCCTGGAATAATAATTTTCCTTTATCATGGCTTAATTGCAAAGTGGTCTGCCATTGTTTCAAGGTCTCTGTAATACAGTCGATCAGTGTAGGGTGTATCTTAATACATTTTTAAGCACTCTTTTATCCATGAATGTGGGATACTATGAAATGCTTTTTTGTACTCAATCCATACCATACTTAAATTCTTCCCCCTTTTACAGCTCTCCACTATGACTTTAACAACAAATGATCCTATGTTCCATATTACTTTCTTTTTTGCTCTTTTGTTCTATTGCCATAATTGAGTTTTCTTCTAAATGACTATAAACTTTGTCGGCATCAGTTACAGTGTATAGTTTATATGTCGTCGGAAGGCAAGTTATTGCTCTATAATTTTTAGGGTAGCTTGCAGGTTCACCCTTAAGTAGGAGCATTGTTTTTCCTGTTGTTAGCCAGGCTGTCTGTGGTGCGCATATAAATACTTCTTACTCATGGCTAAATATTCATGCAAATATGTTAATACTTTTAACCAGAAGTTAGGTACTGCATCTGGGCCTGGAGTTTTCCAATTAGAAGCTTTTCTTAACTTTGCTTTAATCTCTCTGGCTGTTACTTCATCCCATTACAAATCCTGCATCTTTAAACTTCTTATTCTTTCTTTTACTTCTTCTATCCATTTAGCATTTTTGTTATATTCCACAGGATCTTCACAGAAACTTCTCCAAAATGTATCTATTTCTTCTTTTTTGGTGGTCTTTCAATTCCTTTCACCTTGTTTCCTAATTCTCTACAAAACTTTTTTGGGTCATCAATAAAGCTGTTTATTTTGTACTTTTCCTTTATATTTTTCTGCGCATTTTATTAGGGTTTCTGCCTGTGGTGAAATTTTTAGTTGGTTATTTGCTATAGTGCATGACAGATGCTGGACTCTTCTAATACTGTGCATTGCTTTTATCACGTCTATCTAAGTATTTTTGTTGATCTGTTCCCTCTTCTATGGTCTTCTAACAGTGATGCTTCTTGTCATAATTGTTTTACAGTTTTCTCTATTTGATACTTCCATGATGGTATTCAATTTCTCCCCTTCCTTTCCCTCACTACCCTGTGTTCTTGTGGTAGAACTTTATCACTGATTAATTTAGCTGTACAGTAATATACACTGTTTACTTCTGTTATAACACATGGATCTCTATGGACAGTCCTAATTACTGTGTTCATTTGTTTTATCAAACATCTGACTTTTTGGGTTTTATTGACCTTCTGCAGTCTATTGTTTTATCAAACATCTGACTTTTTGGGTTTTATTGACCTTCTGCAGTCTATTTCTTTCATTGATCTAAATATGTCTATCTATCTCTATTAAATCAAGCAACTCTTCTCTTAGCTCATTTTCTTCTAAACTGAGGGCACATTTCTTGTTTTCCATTTCCTGCGGGCACTCGACAGAAAGTTCTATTGCATCTTCCTGTGGCACATTCCTTCAATTTCATCCTGTGCTATTTGCTGCTCTGTCATATGGGGAACTTACTGGTCTATCACTCCTCAACAGTGACTGCGTCAAGAGTTTCTACAGTTTCTTGTTCCTTCCTGCTGTCCAGCTTCAAGTGAACATTTATACGGGTTTCCTGTGGAAGGCTCCAAAATATCTTCATATGGCACCTGGTCAATTGCTTCCCGTTCCACTGGTTTCCCCTTAATTTGGAGATCTATTGCTCTATCCTTTTGTGGTGCTTTCTGAATTAGATTTTCTACACTGAATCCTTCACTTTGGAGGAACTCCATATCCTCAGTTTCTATTTCTTTAACTTCTCCATTACAAATCTCCTTTTCTGCTTTTCCTCTTTGTCTTCTTATTTTTTGTACTGTAAAGTTTTCCATGTCTGGATTCCTTTGCCTATATTTCTCTTCAAATATCTTTGGTGCTGCTCTTTTTGCATTGATTAGTCTTGCTTTCTCCTTTGCACAGATATTACACCATATTAATTCTCTTTTTTTTCCCATGTCTCCTGATCTTCCGGTTATCCTTACTTTGGGGACTTGTTCCATCATGCTGTGATATAACTTGTGTTAGACCTTCTACATCAAATCCTTCAATTTGCAGGCACTCCATAACTTCGCTTTCTATTTTTTTAACTTCTACTTTACTAATCTTCTTTTCTACATTCACTCATTGTGATATTTTTTTATTGTAAAATTTTCCATGTTTGGATGCCTTTGGCTGTATTTCTCTTCGAATATCTTTGGGGCTGGCTTCTTTATGTTGATTAATTTGGCTTTCTCCTTTGCATAAATATTGCACCATATCAAATCTTTCTTGCTTTCTTTCCTATGTCCGCATTTCTTTTTTATACTTTTCAAAAATATCTAGGTTTTGTTTTGTATATTTTTGCACTTATTCAGATGCTTCTTTTTCCAAACAGATCAAAGTTTCTTGGTCTATATACTGTTTTTCACAAATCTGTTGTATTAATGATCACATATTTTTATTTGAGGTTTCTGACAGTTTTTCTTGTGAAAATATTTTTCTTTAGTCTAATTTCTCTCTTAATCTTTTTGTATATCCTGTGTCTGGAAATACTGGGCTTTTTGCATAACAGGAAAATACATAAGTTCTTTCTTATCCTCAACAGTCCACTTTATCGTCTTTATGGCTCTTCTTTGGGCTATCAGTCTTTGTGACTTTTGTGGACTGCTACTTCCTTCTAGAACAGGGTGGCCATCCTCCCTCTGGGCCTGGCCCCACTGTAGGTATGTTTCTGGAAGCTCTGATATATATATATATATATATATATATATATATATACAGTGCAATGAAAAGGTATTAGCCCCCTTCTTGATTTCTTATTTTTTTGCATGTTTGTCACACTTAAATGTTTCAGATCATCAAACAAATGTAAATATTAGACAAAGATAACGCAAGTAAACACAAAATGCAGTTTTTAACTGATGACTTTATTTAATAAGGAAAAAAAATATCCAGACCTACATGGCTCTATGTGAAAAAGTAATTGCCCCCTAAACCTAATAACTGGTTGTGCCACTCTTAGCAGCAACAACTGCACTCAAGTGTTTGCGATAACTGGCAATGAGTCTTTCACATCGCTGTTGAGGAATTCTGGCTCACTGTTCTTTGCAGAATTGCTTTAATTCAGCCATATTGGAGGGTTTCCAAGCATGAACCGGCCTTTTTAAGTTCATGCCACAGCATCTCAATTGGATTCAAGTCTGGACTTTGACTAGGCCACTCCAAAACCTTCATTTTGCTTTATTTAAGCCATTCAGAAGTGGACTTGGTGTGTTTTGGATCAGTGTCCTGCTGCAGAACCCAAGTGCGCTTCACCTTGAGGTAGCAAACTGATGGCTGGACATTCTTCTTCACGATTGCTTGGAAGAGAGCAGAATTCATGGTTCCATTACTCACAGCAAGTTGTCCAGGTCCAGAAGCAGCAAAGCAGCCTCAGACCATCACACTACCACCACCATGTCTGACTGTTGGCATGATGTTCTTCTCCTGAAATGCTGTGTTACTTTTACGCCAGATGTAACGGGACGCACACTTCCCAAAAAGTTCAACTTTTGTTTTGTCAGTCCACAGAATATTTTCCCAAAAGTCTTGGGGATCATCAAGATGTTTTTTGGCAAAAGTGAGATGAGCCTTTATGTTTTTTTTTGGTCAGCAGTGGTTTTCGCCTTGGAACTCTGCCATGCATGCCATTTTTGCCCAGTCTCTTTCTTATGGTTGAGTCATGAACACTGACCTTAACTGAGGCAAATGAGGCCTGCAGTTCTTTAGATGTTCTTCTGGGTTCTTTTGTGACCTCTTGGATGAGTCGTCGCTGCACTCTTTGGGCAATTTTTGTAGGCCGGCCACACCTGGGAAGGTTCACCACTTTCCATGTTTTCTCCATTTGTGGATAAAGGCTCTCACTGTGGTTCGCTGGAGTCCCAAAGCTTTAGAGATGGCTTTCTAACCTTTTCCAGACTGATAGATGTCAATTACTGTATTTCGCATCTGTTCCAGAATTTCTTTAGATCGCGGCATGATGTCTTCCATTTTGGGATCTTTTGGCCTACTTCACTTTGTCTGACAGGTTCTATTTAAGTGATCTCTTGATTCAACAGGTCTGGCAGTAATCTGGCCTGGGTGTGGCTAGTGAAATTGAACTCCGCTTTCCCAAAAATGTGATTAAATAGAAGTTATGTTCTTACCATAACGTTCCATGTTAGTTGTCTTCTTCTCGCCTTCTTCTTGCTGGATGGGTTTGGAGCCGACCTCGGCTCTGACTCGGCCACTCTAAAAGCTCGAGAGTTGGTTCCACCGGCTCGAGGCTCCCCTTATATCCCACAATGCTAGGCGAGAGTTACCTCAGATCTCGTTTGTAAGCTAACCCAGCTTATATCAATAACAGTATAACTGTAAACAGAATCCACCTCTAACAGCAGGAAGAAAAGGGGTGACCTACATCCTGAAACAAAAAATATGCATAATAGCATATGACTAAGAAAGAGGTGGTAGAAAGAGAGGTCACGATCACAACTCCTCTAGGTCTGTCCAGGCCAGGGGAAGGAGGGTGGGGCTAAGAAGAAGGCGAGAAGAAGACAACTAACATGGAACGTTATGGTAAGAACATAACTTCTATATGTTAAGTTGTCTATCTCGCCTTCATTCTTGCTGGATGGGACACCGACCCTAGCACCTTGTCCCGGTGGCCTAACGGAACAGACTCCTGAGAACAGTGGAACCAAAATTAGCTCTATGCCTAGAAGCTAAATCCAACTTATAATGGGAAATAAAAGTGTGAGGAGTAGCCCAAGTAGCCGCTGCACAAATGGTGTCAATAGGCAGTCTGTCTTGGAAGGCTAGAGAAGTAGCCAAAGCTCTGGTGGAATGGGCTTTAGGTTTATTAGGCAGTTTTTGGTGTCTAATCTCATAAACAAGGGTAATCAGAGATGTTAGCCATCTGGATAATGATACCTTTGAAACTGGAAGTCCCTTTCTGCTTTCCGCATAGGAGACAAACAGCTGATCAGATTTTCTGAATTGTTTAGTCCTGTCCAAGTAGTACCTTAATTGACGATGAACATCCAGGCAGTGTAATTTTTGTTCAGACTTATTTGAATACTCCGGGAAAAAGACAGGGAGGTCAATGCATTGGTTTAGATTTGATGTTGAATCCACCTTAGGCAAAAAGGACGGGTTAGTTCGTAAGGAAACTCTGTCCTTATGGAACAAGAGATAAGGAGAACGACAACTGAGTGCTTGAAGTTCTGAAATTCTTCTAGCTGATGTGATAGCCACCAGAAAGAGAGTTTTCCATGATAATAATTTTAAGGAACATGAAGCTGCAGGTTCGAAAGGGGAAAGAATCAAAGAAGCAAGAACTAAATTTAGGTCCCAAGGAGAAGGAGGATTTCTTATAGGAGGTCTGAGAAGAAAAACTCCTTTCAAAAAGGCTTTGCAAAGTTTGTGGGACATAAGGGCAGATTCAGAAATGCCCACATGAAAATTAGAAATAGCTGCCAATTGAACCTTAAGAGTAGATGGAGATGAACCTGCATGGAAGAGTTCAGCTAGAAAATCAAGGACTAGTCGGATGGAAGCGGTGAAAGGATCTATGTCCTTTCCTTGTGCCCAGTATGAGAAACGTTTCCACTTACTCAAATAAATCTTTCGAGTGGAAGATTTATGGGAAGCTATCAATATATCTCTAACCGAGTGAGATAATTGAGGAAGCCTGGCTACGGTTGGAACTGGAGGAACCAAGCAGTGAGGTTCAGAGAGGGGAGGGAGCGATGAAACTGACCCGATTGGTGGATCAAAAGATCTGGAACTAGGTCCAGACTCCACGGTCGCTCGAAGAGAAAACGATGTAGAAAGGGGAACCACACTTGTCGAGGCCAGTAAGGAGCAATGAGGATCAATGAGGCCTTCTGAGCGATAGCTTTCTGTATTACTTGAGAGATCAGAGGGAAAGGAGGAAATGCATACAGAAGTCCCCGGGGCCAAACTTGGACTAGAGCGTCCCTGCTGGGTTGGCCTGGTAAAGGGAATAGAGTGAAGTATTCTCTGCACTTGCTGTTTTGGGGAGTAGCAAAAAGATCGCAGCAAGGCTGACTCCACTTGAGAAATATCTCTCTCACTACAGAGTCTTTCAGAGACCACTCGTGAGGCATGAGTATTGCTCTGCTCAACTTGTCCGCAATGTGATTGGACTTCCCGGGGATGTGCGTTGCTATCAGAAAACGCTGAGAAGAAATCGCCCATTGCCACAGTCTGAGTGCTTCTCGACACAGGGGGTATGACCTGGTTCCGCCTTGTTTGTTGATGTACCACACTACAGACATATTGTCTGTCTGGATTGCAATCGTTCCCAAGGGAAGAGAGTCTTGAAGGGCTTGCAACGCTAAAAGCACTGCTCTCATCTCCAGAACATTTATGTGCAAGTGGCATTCGTTTGGTTGCCATGTGCCCTGGACTGTCCTGCCCTGATAATGCCCCCCCCCACCCGATCAGGGAGGCATCCGTTGTCAGAGTAGCAACCGGAGGAGGTGGAACAAATGGTCTTCCGACAGGAGCTGGGGAAGACATCCACCACATGAGATGCTTTTGCACGCTTGCGTGATCATAATGGTGTGAGACATTGGAAGTTCCTGGTATGACCATTGAGTAAAAAGCATCCACTGAAGGATCCGCATGTGGTATCTGGCCAATGGGAGGAGAGGTATGGCCACTGCCATGATTCCCAACACCTTTAGAACTAACCTGGCTTTGGCTCTGTTGTTGTTGAGAAGAAGTGACACCAATTTGTGAATGTCTGATATCCTTTGGTTCGTTAGCGTTGCAGACATGTTTATAGTATCTAAATTTGCGCCTATGTAGGTAATAGTACGACAAGGCGACAAAACAGACTTTTCGCAATTTATTGAAATACCCAGTTTTTGACAAACGCGAAAAGTATAATCTCTGGCCATCAAAAGGAGATGCTTGGTGGGAGCTGTGAGAAGCCAGTCGTCCAAATATGGAAACACCTGGAATCCTTGTCGACTCAGGTGAGAAGCTACCACTGCCATGCATTTGGTAAACACCCGGGGGGCAGTGGTGAGACCAAAGGGCAGGGCCCTGAACTGAAAATGACTGGTTCCCAGCCTGAAGCGGAGGAATCTTCTGGAGCGTCTGTTCATTTTTATGTGATAGTACGCATCCCGAAGGTCTATAGAGCACATCCAGTTTCCTTTGCCCAAAAGGGGAAGAATGGATTGCAGTGTGACCATCCGAAATCTTGTTTTCTTGACTGATTTGTTCAAGACACTGAGATCCAAAATCGGTCTCCAGTCCCCTGTTTTCTTTGGAACTAAAAAGAACCTTGAGTAGATTCCGGATCCTTGTTGGTCTGCTGGCACTAACTGAATTGCTCTTTTGTAAGCAGTTTTGAAATTTCCAAAGCTGCTATATCCCTTTGAGGGTGGAACATCTGGAAGGGATTTTTGACTGATTTGGAAAACGAAGAAAGGGGATAGAATAGCCTTCAGAAATGATGGACTGTACCCATTTGTCTTGAGTCAGGGTTAGCCAGGCTTCTGGGTACAGTGACAATCTTCCCCCGACTGCCTCCGAAGATGGGCAGTCGGGCAACACCTCAGGGATGCTGAAAGGGCTTGTCAGGAAAAGCTTCCCGATTGCCCTGGTTCTGCGGACCCCCCTGCCCCTAGGGCGACGTCTACCATTGTTATTCCCACCTCTGCCTTTGGTAGGAAAACGACTCTGTGCGTCAGGCGAAGTCCCTTGAGATTGTTTACGGAACCACATCTTCCCACCCTTCTGGCCTTTGGGGTAAGGCCTAGAAGGAGTAGAAAAACGGACTCCGACGGCAGAAAGGGTCTTGCCATCAGTCTCGCACCTAGTCAGGGTTTCTTTCACTTGAGGACCAAAGAGAGATGATCCATCAAAAGGGGAGTTCGTGAAAGACGACTTGAAAGGTTCCGCAAAGTTGCATAGCCGCATCCAGGCGTGCCTACGTAAGGCTACCCCTGTCCCTGCGGCTCTGCTCGCTCCATCGGCCGCATAAGAGAGGAGGCATGGAGGAGTTGGATATGGAATTAAGGGTAGCCAGCTGCGTGTTCATTTTCTCTTGAAACCCGCAGCTGTAGGGTCTTAACATTTCACTCGCTTCCTTGATCAAGTCCCTTTGAAGACGAGTGAAATGGCACAGGTAATTCAGCGAACGCATGGTAAATGTCGCTGAGGAGAACATCCGCTTCCGCACCTATCCATGGACCTAGATTCCTTGTTAGGTGGATGGACAGGCACTGAAGGATCAGCCAGTTCCTTCTTTGTGGCGGCAGCTACCACCATAGCATCCACAGAAACTCCTTTTGATAAAAATTGCTTGTCTGATGGAGCTGTGATGAATTTGGAGGGTCTCCTGGGAGTGGGGTCCACTGAATCAGGAGCCGTCCATGCCTTCTTAGCAACCACCTGCATGAGGGGGTCAAGGGGGACACCCAGGAGGTGGAAGGACGAGAGCCAAACGCCTCAAGAAACACAGATTCGTCCTCCGAAGGGTTGAGGGCTGGCCAATTTCCCCTCTGTTTCAGGATCTCCAGAATGTCTGCAAATGAGACATCTTCAGAAGGGGAACGGGGAACCCTCAGAATCATCCAGATCTGTGTCCGACGTGATAGACTCAGGTGAGTCAATGTGCTTCCTCTTGCACTTCCTCTTCCGAGGAGGCTCTTCTGCCAAATCAGGAGAGGCCTCGGAAGAGGATGAAATCCCAAAGGGGGCTCCTGAGGAGCTGGCTCTCTGCGGTCCGGGATGAGGGAGTGAGTCGACTTACCCTGAGGCAGCATAGAAGGAGGGGCTGACGGAGCCGACTGTGGAGTAGAGCCAGGCTCTAACACACTCCGCATGACCTCGAATGCACCCCTGTCAGGCAGAGCCAGAGGTCCCCGCTCCGAGGAGCTAAGGACCCCCCTCGGCACCGACAGTGATGGCTCCGAGGTCGATGTCGGAGCCGAACTCACCAGCGCCGAAGCACCGAGAGGGAGAGGGGGGTCGGACAAGGGTCCGATGCCACTCACCCCCTCGGAGCCGACGAGGGAGGTCTGGCGCCGAGATTCCTCCAAGGAAGAAAATGGAGCCGACGACGGAGCCGAAGACAATTGTCTCGGCTCCGAAGTGACCACAGTCTCGGTTCCGACACGACCCGGCTCCGAACTCAAGAGAGTCGAAGGAGGAAAGAGTTGATGGACCGGGGCAGGCACCGACTGATGAGTCGGGCTCTGAAGCATCTGGGCTAGTGCCTCGGACTTAAGTAGTCGACTCACCACCCTCTGAAGGTCATGATCGGAAAGCCTCGATGACCTAGAGGAATGAGACCTTTGGCTCCGTTCAGACAGCAGGGGAGATCCTGGAGCCGAATGAACGGAGCCAAGAGAAGGTGACCTAGACCTCTTTCTGGTTGTCGGCTCAAGATCTTGTCGGAGCCGACACGGGTACTCGATAACCTCGGCTCCGGTCGGAGCCGAGGAAGCCACAGAAACTGTGGACTGAGTCTTATCGGCTCCAGCCGGAGCCGATAAAGGCAAAGGTTGAACAACCTGAGGTCTCGGCTCAGAAGCCGGAGCCGAAGACCTCGATGCCTTAGAGGGCTTCCCTGTTGAAACTGACAGGGAATCCTCTGGCTTCAACAAGCCTCTCAGAATCAACTTGTTTTTTCTCTCCTGCAGGACCCTGGGGCTGAAGCCATGGCACACAGTACAGGAGTCCTGCAGGTGCAAAGGCCCCAGACAATAGACACAAGAAGTGTGAGCGTCTGTCAGAGACATTTTCTGACAGCACACATCACACTTCTTGAATCCAGAGACCTTTGCTTCTTTTGACATTTCCCTAACTGACAGGTGTACACTAACACACACCCAAACACACAGTTATACCCTGTCAGTAAAAATTAGTAATACTAAAAACAATAACAATTTTAGTAAAAATACTAATAATTAAGTACAAAAATTAAAGTAAACTACACAAACACTCCCTAGGGAAGGGAAGGCCAAAGGCCCAAGGGAAGAACCAACGGTTCTTTTAGTAAGAAAAACGGGAAAATTAGGGTCGGGGATAAGGATCTATGTTCTACACTAATTTAGGAAGAATTAAAGTTAAAAGGGGAAAAAAAGAGTAACTTTTGAAGAAAAAGCTAACACTCACCAGGAACCGGTAGAAGCAACCAACCTCGAAGCTGTAGCGGCAAACGAGATCTGAGGTAACTCTCGCCTAGCATTGTGGGATATAAGGGGAGCCTCGAGCCGGTGGAACCAACTCTCGAGCTTTTAGAGTGGCCGAGTCGGAGCCGAGGTCGGCTCCGAACCCATCCAGCAAGAATGAAGGCGAGATAGACAACTTAACATCCACAGTTACGTCATAATTTAACAAGAGGAGGCAATTACTTTTTCACAAAGGGCTATGTAGGTTTGGATATTTTTTTTCCTTAATAAATAAAATCATCACTTAAAAACTGCATTTTGTGTTTACTTCAGTTATCTTTGTCTAATATTTACATTTGTTTGATGATCTGAAACATTTATGTGACAAATGCAAAAAAAATAAGAAATCCGGAAGGGGGCAAATACTTTTTCATTACAGTGTATATATAGTAAGATACATGCATATAACATGCTTTCAGTCCCTTTACACCCTAGTCCCTAAAGACCCCTTTATACAGAGGTAAGGCAGATTTTTACTGACCAGAGGAGAAGCTGTGGATAACAATTAATAAACAGCTAAAGGGTTTTATCTGGGAGGGAAAAATGGCAAGCGTCAGGTGGGATAAGTTGATTCTTTCAATGGAACAGGTCAGAGTGGGATTACCAGATGTGAAGGGGTATTTTAGAGCTACACAGTTAAAGCTCTGGTACATAGCACAAGCAGAAACCTATAATTCAAATTGGAAAGGGATGACGATGAAACAGGGCAGAAGCTCAAGAAACAAGAAAAGACTGGGATTTTGGATGCAGATCTTTAATGAGAATAACAATAATCATACAGAAGATTATATTCATAAAGCAGCAGAGACTAATCTAAGAACTAAGCCAGTACGAGAATGGAGAAAGGAGATTCTACCAATAGGGATGACTGCAATTATGGCTACAGACAATAGGCAAGAGGGGACTGGAATGTATTGCAGAAAACTGGCAAAGGAACCAAGATATTGGGAGCAAATAACTAGAGAGGGAAAGATGACAGAATGGGAAGGTGACAAGAATATATTTGGACTGCAAGTTAGAGAAATTGCCTTCCCTATCAAAGAATGATATTAGAGGATAGGCAAAGAAAAAGAAATAGGTGTTCCTAAATGAAAGACCAGCACTGGTAGAGTTTTTAGTAGAATCTAGAACAGAAGCTGCTGTTAAACATGGAATAATAAGTAGAGCATATAAAATACTGCATAGCTATAAGAATCAATTAGATGAGGTTCGAAAAGGTTGAGATGACAGACTGGATAAGCAATTCAGAAAGAAACAATAGGGGCATATGTATGCCTCCCAAATATTCAACAAAATCTAGAATATTTTGGATTTTTGCTTGAAAATGTTTACATAGGTATTTTTATACCCCGAGTATACTACCGAGAATTTTTCCTCAGGCAGACAGCAAATGTTTGAGGTGTGATGGGGAAAAAGAGGTAATTGAGAACATAATTTCTAGGAATATAACGAGTTGGAGACTTTAAAGATTCCCTGCAGACTACTATATCAGAGATACTGGGTGAGCAAATTGGTGTATCTAAGGAAATGATTTTTATGAGCTATGATACAGAATCAGAATTGCCTAGACAAAGTAAGACCTTGCTGAGTCTAATTATGATGCTTGCCAAAAAAGCAAGTACTAGGAAATGTAAATCAAAGTCTAAACCAAGTGTACTAGATGTAGCTAATATAGTAACACAAGGAATGAGGTTTAAAAGTAACATAATTGAATGAGCTATGTAATGTTTGAATGACAATGAATGGGTAGATTATAAATGATGTATAATGTTTGCAACTAAAATTATGTCAATATGTTTTGTGATGTATAATGCTTGCAACTAAGATTATGTCAGTATGGTTTGTTTTCATTTATACAAATGTATGATTGCATATGTCATAAGTGATAATTTAATAAAGATGTTTTTTGTTTAAAAAAAAGAATGAGATGTCAAAAGCAGATGGGGTAGAAACAATATGGCACTAGTCAAAACAAGGCCTATAAAAGATTAGAAAGGTAGATGAAAGGAAACATAAGAAAAGGTTGGAATAGAAAGAAGATGTTGTTAAGCAATGTAAAGACTTCACATATTAAACTGCAACAACAAAGGGAAATCATGGCAGTTGGCTGGAGGGAGGGGCTTAAAAATACAGGATGTTTTAAAGAGAGCACAATAACAAGCAAAGGTTCACGTCCACTGGGAGGTATAATAAGCAGGAGGGGACAAATCTACATTTGATTTTGTACAGTTAAGAGTCTATTGATATTATTACTTTGTGTTAGTGTATTAAAAATCTGCTCAACCTTTGTGCAAAGAATCTGGAAAAATATAAATTATTTGAGAAGACTATAGATGAGAGTAGGGTTAAGCAACAGGAGAGCTCAGATAAACCTGGAAAAGAAGAAGAGAAATAAGGAAAGGACAATAAGAGAAAGACAAGGATTAAAATCCTAATGTGGAATGTGAATGGCCTTTTGCATGAGGGGTAGAGATGTAATGTAGTACAGTATTTAAAGGAGCAGAGGCCAAACTTTATTACACTACAGGAAACACATGTACAAGGAGAAGAAAGTGACAGTTTTCTAAATCAATGGCACGGAGTGGGATATTTTGCAGAAGCAATAACAGGCAGGAAAAGAAGGCTAATCACACTGATTCTGAGAGAATCTAATATTGTGTAAAAGGATACTGAGAAAATAAGAAGATAGCACTTGGCAATATTTATATCCCACCAAAAAGAATGGTCCTGGGTAAACCAAGGGGTGCTATTAGTAGGAGGAGACTGGACAATAATAATGAATAAATTAGATGTAAGTGGAGGTCATAGAAAACAAAACCTGACCACAGAGGGTACATTTCTTGAACAAATGCTTAAAATCTACAAACTGATGTAGATGAAAACTGGGACAACCAACAGAAGTGTTACATATCAGGCAGAAAGAGGGACATCGTTTAGACTCAACAGGATTTATGCGTCTATACAACATGAATATATGACAGAGCAAGTAACAATGAAAAGCTATTCTCAGATCATTCCCCCATGGAGGCAATGTTAACTAACCCCCTTTCAATTTCACTGGAAAGACACTGGAGAGCATGAGGGGTCTGGTGGGAAAGTTCTCAAAAACAATTACAGCTGCAGTGTAATTTAAAACAGATGACAGAATACCAGGGAAACTCTGAAGAATTTAAGGGGAATTTTGGAATGATGTCAAAAGAAGGCTAAAAAACATTAAAGGGAAAAAAAGAGGCTGGAAGAAAAGAAACTGGTGGCAAAAGCACAACATAAAAAGGATAAAGGAATTGCAAGTGAAAAAAATATGATGGATCCACAGCAAAGTAGGGAATTAACAGAAATGACAACTAAGTGGGAAAAGTTCTTATTGGAATGGATATTATGAAACAAGATAGCAACAAAAACGCTGTACTCCTCTAATTCCTCCATGCTTCAGAAAATATTAGCTCAACGGTTCCCATTGCACAAGGCAGAGAAACAAATAATTAAAATCAGAGACTTAAGCTCAGGTAATTTGATAAGACACCCAGAACAAACAGGTGACATGTTTCTTAAGTATTTTGAAAATCTGTACACAAAGTCAGAGGAAAATGAAAATGTATTCTCTCTTAGAAGACTTTCTAAAGGGTATACCAATCAACAAAACAGCAGAGGAAGATAGGTCTAATTAAGCTATTCTTTCTTCCTATCAAAAATTAGGAAATAGTATAAAATTAAGAAGAAAGGTAGTAGTAAATCACCAGGATGAGATGGTACCCAAATAAAGATGTGGAAAGAGGCAAGAGATGTACTAGCCCAGAAATTAATGGGTTTGGTTAGTACAATATTATATTCCTTCACTGTTTCATTTATTTTAATCACCTCTGAGTACATACGATTTTTTTTTTTTCTAAATGACTGTAAGCAATCTCTTGAAACAAAGCTGAAGCTTGAACTGCTTTTTGCTGAACAGCTGCAGGATCCTTCCCAGACAGTATTTTCTCTTCATCTTTCCTGTCTGATTTTTACTTTAGGTTCTCTAAATTTCTTATTTGCTGGCATTCAGATAGTGTTCTTGCCAGTCAGTAACTGAATTTTACCCAAATGATAGTTTCAATGGCATTCCTTTTTCTCAGTCCCTATTTTCATATTGGGAGAGCTGAAATTAAGTTGTTGGTTAGTGTGCAGCCATACTGGAAGTTGGAAGTCAGTTTGTTTAATACAATATTGGAAACTAAGATTGCCAAACTCCTGGCAGGAAGCTGTAATATTAGTAATTTCAAAAGAGGGCAAACAGCATTTACCTTCGGGATCATATAGCCAAATTGCTGTTCTAAATCATGACTAAAAGATATTTACCTAAATGAGGTTTAAAAGGCGGCAGGACTTAAATGAACTATGTAATGTCTGAGTAAGAAAATTGGGTAGATATAAGTGATGCATAATGTTTGCAACTGCATGTGTGTCACTATGGTTTGTGGATTTGAAATGCTTGCAACTTGGTTTGTCACTGTGTGGTTTGTTTTCATTTATATAAATATAGGATTGCCTATGTAGTAAGTGATGGTTTAATAAAGATGTTTATTATTTAAAAAAGGCAGGAATTGAATAATTTATGTAATATTGCTTAGGTTATATGATCTATAGCAATATATGTGAAGTACAATGTTTATGTTATTATAGTCTGATTACTTTTATATGAATGTAAATTTGCCTATGTCACAAGTGATAACTCAATAAAGGTGTTTGAAAAAAAACAATAGCAAACAGGACAGCAGGACTATTACCAAACTTTATAAATATGACTTCATAAAAGGAAAGCAGATGTTTGACATTATATAATTGGTAAATGTGATACATAAAGAAACAGAGAGGGGAAGAAAGTCTAGTTATGATGGGCTTGTACATGGAAATAGATTTCTAAAGAGTACACTGGGGTTACCTATGGGAAACTTTAACAAGAGTGGGCTTTCCAATAAAAGTAATACAGCTACTTCAGAATTTGTACAAGGGAGATAAGGCTAAAATAAAATTAAATGGAAGAGTAATGGAGGACCTACTGACTGAAAGGGGAATAAAACAGGAGAGGGGTGCAAACTACCCCTTCTGCCATTTGCTTTATATTTAGTACCATTAGTAATGAAAATGAAGCATTCTGAAACCAAGGACTAGTCAACCATCGACAAACAATATAAACTGTCAATGTTTGCTGATGATGTGATAATTTTCATAACAAACCAAGAAAAAGATCTACCAACCCTATATGTGATCTTGCATTACTTTAAAGAGGTAGCATGGTATAAAATTAATGAAGTGAAAGCTAGATCTATTTGTGTAAATTACAGCCTATATTTTCAATTAATACAAAAATACCCCACTCTATGGAGTCTGGATAACTAAGAATTCTAATGAATCTCCTCTAGAAACTTGGAAAGAACTACAAAGAAGGTCTAAAAAAAGAAGTTATGTACTCACCATAACATCCCATCTGTGTTGTCCATTTTCATTCTTCCTCAAATGATGGGTTTGGATCCCATCCCTTGGATCCAACCCGACCGTCGTTAAAGCTTGTGGCAACCAAAAACTCTTAAGCACCGCCCTTACTCACAATGCACCAACCCCAAGTACCTCAGATCTTGTTTTATGATTTTACTAGAAAGGAAATATTTGCAGTCAAAAAGGAAGAAGACTACATCTGGAGCTCAATGTAAATGACAGCGATGCCCTCTAACCACTAATTCTTCCAGGAGTTTTCAAAGGATGGGGGTTGGTGGGTGGTGAGTTAAGTAAGAATGAAAATGGACAACACAGATGGAATGTATAACTTCTTTATCTGAAGTTGTCAGTTTTCATTATATCCTCAACTGATGGGACAGAGACCCAACTACCTAAGATCTTGGGTGGACTCAAGGAAGGATATTCCTGAGCAGAGTTGAATCAAATGAAGCTCTACCTCTGGAGACCAGACTCAATTTGTAATGAGTATCAAAGGTAAGGGTAGTAGCCCAAGTTGCTGCTGCGCATATATAATCCATGGACATTTTAGACTGAAATACTGAAGAACTTGCCATGGATCTAGTGTAATGGGCCTGTAACAGTTTTGGTAAGGTAATGCCCAATTTATTATAAATAAATGAAATACAATCTGGCTAAAGTTACTTTGACAACTGGCTTTTCCAAATTTACTTCTGCAAATGAGACAAACAATTGGTCAGTTTTTTTCATATCCTTTGTTCTATGCAGGTAAACATGTAATCGTCTGTGAACATCCAATAAATTTAACATGTATTCACCCTTGTTAATAAATTTAGGAAAGAATAATGGCAAATTAATGGAATGACTGATATTAGATTCTGACACCATCTTAGGTAGAAAGGTTGCATTAGTTCGTACTATAACACTATCCTCATGAAAAATCAAGTATGGAAGTTTTGAGGACAAGGCTTGAATCTCAGAAATTCTTCTGGCAAAAGTAATGGTTACCAGAAAAACAGTCTTCCAAGAAAGGTATTTAAGGTCACACACAGCTGCTGGTTCAAAGGGGGAATGAGTAAGAGCTTGCTGTACCAGATTCAGGTCCCATGGGGTCTTTAAAAATACTCTAAAAATATTTTTAAACGATTACCATCAGTCAGGTGTTACAGATTGATACACACCAAAACAACCAGATATAAGCACAGTTTTTTTCCACAGGCCATCAAGCTCATAAATGGTTAACTCAGTATATTAGGTTGGGGTATTCTTTTTACCCAAGCCTCCGAGGATTCTGCAGCATTGTTTACATATTGTTAATACTTGTTTCTTTCAGAATTTATTTCAGTATTTCTTGCACTGAGTTGCACTTTGCACCTTGTATGTATATGTATATTTACTTTTTTGTCTTGTTCTTAATTGTTGCATTTATGTCGTTTGTCTTGTTCTTAGTAGCTGTATGTATGTCGTTTATGTAATTCATACTTGGAGAATCAGTGAAACTGGAGTCAGATTCCTTGTATGCATTCATACTTGGCCAATAAATGTGATTCTGATTCTAAAAGGAGGTCTTAGAAGAAGAGCACCTCACAAAAAGGATTTGCAGTGCTTAAGCGATGTGACAGAGGAACATTTAAATCCAATGTGAAAATTCAACATTGCTGCTAACTGAACCTTAACTGTTGAGGAACACACTCCTTCCTTAAAACGCAGTACCAAAAATTCAAGGATGTTATGTACAGGAGCTGAAAAAGGATCAACAATACTTTGACAAGCCCAGTAAACAAACCTTTTCCATTTACTGGAGTAGAGTTTTTGTGTCGACGGTTTACAGGAAGATAAAAGTATATGTTGGACAAGTGAAGAGAGCATAGGTTGTCCAGATATTAATGGAACTGGAGAAGCCAGGCTGTCAGCCTGCGGCTTGATCAGCTCCTCGTGGTGTCCGGCAGAGTTCTACAAGCAGCTGAGAGCGAAAACAGAGACTTTAAAAAGATTTAAGTATTTTTTTCTACCTTCCTAACTGCGACTGCATATTCTCGCCGAAAAGCGAGTTTTCTGACTATCTGAGATCTGCAAAGCATTGTTTTTCTGCATTTTTTGTGTTTGCACTTTTAAAAGTTGTATTTTTGCCTTGTTTAAGTGTTGTAGGCTACACACTCAAGTGCGCTAGCCGATTTAAAGCATTTACTGTGTCCTTGTGCCTAGTTTCTGTTTAGAAAAAAAAAAAAAAAAAGAATTCCTTGATTCCCGCCTTTTCTGAACTAGAATAGTCCAGTTTTCAGTTCTTGCTGAATTCTAGGCTGTGTTATAGTTCCTGTGTTGCCCATAACCTTACTTGGATAGGAGGAAGCTTCTCTGTTCACCAGTGAGAGTGGGGAGCTTTGAGCAGCCTATCTGTCCCTGGAGGAGTGGTCTCAGCCCAATAACTTGTAGCTTATTGGCCGTTTTGGGCCATTTCCTATCTCTTTGAAACTCCCTGCCTTAAAAACCGCTTTAGCGCGATTCTGCGCATCACGCAATGTCGCGCAGCACCGTTTAAGCAGTTTTTAACTATTTCCGGCTCCACAAAGCCTGCTCTTCAATGTTTCCCTTAGAATTAGTCAAACCTGCAAAAATAAGCACTCAACCTTCATTCTACAGCCCAACACTTGCTCAAATTTCTCAGTAAGCACTAACTAAGTTTAGCACTACACCCCCCTATATTATACAGAAGTACAAGGCTCCCTATTCGTCCATTCCAGACAATCAATAAATCAGTTCTTTAAACTATCCAGGCATGTCCAAATCACAGTTTCAGGTATACTCTCCAGTCCAGTTGGTGAATCTGGGAATCCTGAGGCAATGCCACAATTGCCTTATGTACACAGACAACCCTCTCCTCCTTCCAACAAACACAACTATATGTGAGAGATGCAACTATACAGCCAAACTGGAGGCCAGGCTCTCTCAACCCAAGACTGGCACAGTCAGTCAGAAGGTGAAGGAAGACACTCGCACCACACAACCAGTCTCACATAGACAAATCTCACCAACAAACAAGACAAACTCACAAAAACATACGTGGAGGCTCTAAATAAAAATCTGCCAAAACAACAGAGACCTCCAAAGCAGACATCCAAACAAACCACTACCACACAACAACCTTCAAGTATCACACACTTCACAAAGTCAGTGTGCCACGCAGTTGCAGCCCCAGGGCTAAATAACACACCTAATACACTAGTAATTGGAGACTCTATTGTCAGGCACACTGACGTCCAACTACCAGACTGAACAAGGAGAAATGTCACTGTAAGCTGCCTGTCGGGTGCCAGGATCTGCCACATAACACAAGCACTCATGTCACTCCACAGCAGGTACAAATATGACTCTGTCATTGTCCATGTTGGTGTGAATGACCTGAGATGTACCTCCCTGGACTACATGAAGAGAGACATAGAGGAGCTCTCTGATCAAGTAGCCCAGGCCGGTATGACCCTGACCCTGAGTAGCATCTTACCCTCACCAAGAATTATGCCACAGTATAAAGACAAAATGATCAATTTTAACAACTGGCTATCCTATTAGTGTCATTCTAAGGGGATCCAATGTCTGTCACCCTGGGATGACATGCTAGACAAGCCACGTTGCTTCGCCAGGGATGGCTTGCACCTGTCACCCTTAGGCTTTCGAATACTGGCAAAGGCTCTTGCCACTCCCATAGTGCCTTTTTTAGGCAAGGCTCAAAAGACAAACCCACCTCCATAGACAATACCAGAAACAAAAAACTAAGGGTAATGCTACTCAACACCAGAAGTCTAAACCTCAAGATGCACGCACTCGAGGCACTCCTCAGTATGGAGAAAATCGATATCTGTGCAGTAACAGAAACCTGGTTCAAGTCTCCAGAGAGCACCCCAGCATTACCAGGATTCAAACTCATACCATTCTTTTTGGCCCCAGAACTCGGACTGAAATACTAAAGGCGGGGGAGTATCCACCTTCATCAAGGATACCCACACCTCCAGGTTAGTGGCACTGTATGAGGCAGCGGAGACCATCCAAGTGCAACTAACAGTAGGTAAAACTGCTTTTCAATTTGTAGCCTGCTACAGATCACCCACCCTGACTCAGGACCCCCACTCGGCATTCCTGAGAACATTGAAAAATATGAAGGTCTCACCAAACACCATGATATTGGGGGACTTCAACTACCCAAACAATGACTGGGAAAACTACTCAAGCCCCAACTCTTTTGCCCAACGGTTCCTTGAGTTTATAAACTCAAATGCCTTGAACAACTGGTCACCACTCCTACAAGAGGGGACAACATACTGGACTTGGTCATCACCAACATGGGGGCTAAATGTTCCATACCAGAGGTAAACCCCTCGTTGGTAAGATCAGACCATAAACTAATCACAATGGACATCCACATCCCATCCCCACCCCCAGCCAAGGAAACCATTGTGAAAAATTTCTCAAAAGCAAACTTCACACTTCTCAAGACCGAGGTGGAAAGTTTCAAAGCTCCCAGGAAATGCTACCCAAACTGCAGAATCCTTTACAATTGCACTCTATGAGCACCTACAGGAATGCATGGATTGTGTCATCCCAAGTAAAACCAAGACTCACTCCTTCAAAAACAAGAGACCAGTCTGGTGGACCTCGGCCATAAATAAGCTATACAACAGAAGGAGGAAACAATTACATGAAAAGGCAAAATCCCAAAAAGGGAAGGCATCCCTGATCAGTACTAGTAAGAAACTTCGATCCCTCATAAAATCATCAAAGGCTAGCTTTGAAAGAAAAAATCGCCAAAGACTCTAAAAATAATCACAAGGCATTCTTTAGCTACATCAAGAATCTGGGTGGCAACTCTCAGATATGCTCTGAGCTGGTGCAAAATGGCACAAAATACACTGAACCCACTGACATTGCCAACATCCTGGTGGACAGGTTCAGTGCAAACTTTACCCCCCTTCCCCCCAAAAGAGCCAGTGTCTATCCTAGAAGAATGCAATCCCCCAGATATCACAGACACACAGGTGAAAGCAGCCATCTCCAAAGTAAAAAAACACAGCATCAATGGGACTGGATGGTATCCCGGGCTGCGTCTTACACGAGCTCCAAAATGAACTAAACCCTCACATAAATTCACTGTTCCAACTCAGCCTTACCACAGGTTATGTACCTAAAGAATGGCGTACAGCAACAGTGATCCCGCTTCACAAAGGTGGCGTCACAACGGATCCTGAGAACTATCGCCCTATAAGCCTGACTAGCTTGGTCTGCAAGGCTATGGAGCGCATCATCATGGATCTCATAAACAAAGACATTGGGAACCTCCAAACACTGGACCCTACCCAATTTGGCTTTGTTAAAGGCAGATCTTGCCTCTTAAACCTAGTTGACTTCATCAAAGCAGTTACCAAAGCCATAGATGAGGGAAAGGTAGTCCACACAGCCTACCTGGACCTCGCAAAGGCCTTCGACACAATACCTCACTCTGGCATCATAAATAAGCTTACTAGCTTAAATATTAACCCATATGTCACAAGATGGGTTGCAAACTGGCTCAGGGACAGAACTCACATGGTCAGAGTCGCGGGTGCCATGTCTGACTCTAAACCGGTTACAAGTGGTGTCCCACAGGGCTCAGTCCTGGGACCCTTCTTGTTCGGTATTTACTTCTCTGAGGTACAGGCAAACACGGGAGGACTGTGGCTTACCAAGTTCGCAAACGACTGCAAATTGGGAGCCATAATAGACTCTCTGGCTGACACAAGCATCCTCCAGAAGGGCCTTACAAAGATGGATACCTGGTGTCAGAACCATGGCCTCAAGCTAAATGCCAAAAAGTGCATAGTCATCCCCTTTGGGAAAAACAAAGTGCCCACAAACTACCAAATAGGAGGTAATCCACTAAGTACCGAAGAAGTAATTTGGGATCTGGGGACCCAAGTAGATAGTAGCCTCTCCTTTGACAATCACATTGCCAAAGTGGTTAGAAAAACCTTCTATATAGCTCACCTAATAACAAAAGGGCTCACATCTAGATCAAGAGAGGTTATTGTGCCCCTCTACTCATCGCTCATCAGGCCCATAATTGAGTACAATGCCCCATTTGGGAAGTACCTTACCCGACACCTGCAACAACTGGAGAGACCTCAAAAATACCTCACCATGAGGATTGCGGGCCTCAAACAGATGCCCTATGCAGCTCGACTAAAGAAGCTCCAACTCTGCTCAGTTGCTTACCGCCTACTCAGAGGGGACCTCTGCCTGACATTCAAGGCCATGTCTAACCCGGAATTGTTGGACATGCTCCACCTCAAGAAAACCAATTCCATTAGAACTACACGCTCCAGGGATTTAAACCTTAACACAACAATAAACAGGATATGCTGGAGGGATAGGTTCATATCCAAAAGGCTTCCCTCACTCTGGAATAGAATCCCAGTCCATGTTAGACAGAGCCCCTTGCTGACCCTCTTCAAGAGAAATCTTGATGAGTGGATGGGTAATCGTAAATTTACTCCTGGGATCACTTCTCTGGTCCTGCTGGGCAAATGCTCCGGAATCTAGTCTAAAAGGGAGGCAAGAGCCAACATTCTGGCTAGGCTTATAAATTCCCTAAGGCAGATAGCCTAGTACCTACCTATGATATGTCTGGATGAATCATGTCTGTCGGGTGAGACAGGTGGTCTGGAGTTGGATTCAGAATCCAAGGTTGGTGAAGTAAGTGAGGCCAAAGGGGAACCAAATCTGTCAAAGCCAGTAAGGCGCAATGAGGATGATTTTGCTCTTCAACATGGGAGCTTTCTGCAGGAATTTTGGAATTAGTGAAATAGGTGGATAAGGATAAAGATTGGGTGGCCACTCATGAAGAAGAGCATCCTTCTGAGATTTCCCCCTGCAAGATGATTACAGCAAAACAGCTGCTGCATTTGCTGTTTGGGGGAGAAGTAAAAAGATCACAGCAAGACTGGCCCCACTGATAGAAAATCATTTCTGTTACATTCTTGTTGAGGGACCACTCGTGAGGTAGAAGACTGCACCTAATCAGCTGGTCTGCTATCATGTTGGACTTCCACAGAATGTGCATTGCTATAAGAAAGTGGTTGGATGAGACCACCCATTGCCACACCCTGAGCGCTCCTCAATACAAAGGAAATTATGCGGTTCCTCCTTGTTTGTTGATGTACCAAACTACTGACATATTATCCATTTGAAATGCAATCATCCCCAAAGGGAGATCATTCTGAAGGGATTGCAGCACTAAAAGCACTGCTCTCATCTGTACGACACTGATATGCAAGTTGGCCTCTTCGGGGGACCAGGTGCTTTGGACTGTTTTCCCAAGAAAATGCCCCCCAATCCCAACTGGGAAGTGTCAATGGTTACTATGGCCTTGGGCTGAGGAGGGATGAACGGACACAGCCTTGTAGAACCTGGTCTGATTAAATCCACCACTGGAGATACCTCTTGCATGTGTGGATGATTTATAATGGGGCTGACATGGATAGGTAACGAATCAACCATTGTGTTGATAACATCCACTGTAGAATCCTCAAGTAAAATCTGGCTAAAGGTACTCGTATTACTGCCACTGCCACTGACCCTAGAGCTTGAAGGACCAAGTGGGCTGAATTTTTGGTATTGCAGATTATTTTTCTGACCTATGGTCTTATAGTCTGAACCCTTGACAGAGATAGTGAGGATATCGTTAACTTTGTGTTGAATAGTGCTCCAATGAATTCCAAATTTTAAGTTGGTTCCATTTGAAACTTTTCACAGTTTATGGTTATCCCCAGATAAGAACACGTCTGAAGAACCTGATTTTTTGTCTTTATTAATTGATGCCTTGTTGGGGCAGTAATGAGACAGTTGTCTAGATATGCAAACACCCGAAATTCCTGCAGTCTCAAATAAGCTACGACTACTGCCAGACATTTGGTAAACACCCTGGGAGCTGTGGTGAGAATGAAGGGCAGAACTCTGAATTGGTAATGACTGGCTTCCAGACGGAAATGTAAAAACCTTCTGGATCACCTGGTCATCTTTATGTGATATTACGCATCCTGAACGTCTATTGAGCACATACACTCATGCTTGCCCTGAAAGGGTAGAATGGACTGAAATGTGACCATCCAGAACTTGGTGCACTGAATTTACTTGTTTAAGTTGCTGAGATCCAAAATGGGTTTCCCGTCCCCAGTTTTCTTTGGCACTACAAAGAATCTCGAGTAAGTTCGGAATTCTAACTAGTCTTGTGGGACCTCATGGATGACTCTTTCTTCTAGCAGCTTTTGTTCCTGAATTGTTACTTGTTCCCTCTGACTGGGTGGAACATCAGGGATTTTTCTTGAAACTGGAGGAGGAAGGGAAAAGAGTATTATATAACCTCTGGAAATTATCCTCTGCACCCAAGTATCTGTTGTTATTTCTAGCCAGACTCTCTGGTGCAGGGATAGTCAACTCCTGACTGCCTCCAGAGGAGGGCAATCGGACCTCCTTTCAGGAACGCTGGAAGAGTCTGTCAGAAAAAAATCTCTAGACCCCTAGTTCTGCGGGCCACCTCTGCCATGAAGGTGGCGTCTACCATTAGAGTTCCCACCTCTATTCCCAGGGGAACTTCTTCCATGTGTGTCCTGGAAAGGTTTGAATCCAAGAAAGGACAAACAAACTAAATGAATACGAAAAATGCAACAAGGAAGCATGAACCTCAAACTGAATGCTCCATTCAGTGATAAAATATAAAAAGCAACAAGCGCTTTCGTTTCTTCAAACCAATAAATGAGACTTCATCAGATTCAAACATTCAATCAAAGGCTCAAGCTTAAATAGTGTTAATACATCATGTGCTAAACAACCCGTGATAATCAGTAATACTCTTAAAACCATTCACAAAATGAATCAACATAAACACTATAAGATATAAATATAATAAATAATAATAAAGATTTATTTATTTTATTTTACATTTGTTAACCGGGATGGTCCGACTGGACGAAGTCCATTTACAGTGGAGGCCCGGGGAGAAAAGCTCCACTTAATTAATACAACAGACAATGATAATAATACATAATGTAAAGTAAAGACTTTGTTATTGAGCAGTATTTTGTGCATAATAGACCATTGGTCTGCTGTATAATTTTTTCCGTTTGTTTGTGGTTACAATAAACGTTTTGGAACACTCAGTGGCTACTATCTCCATGTATACTGCAATTTCGTTGGATTTTCTTGGTATTTTTGTGCAGTTTCCTTGGCTTGGATTTTTTTGTGCATAATAGAACAGTACGCAAAGAAAGATCATATCGGCAACATATACAAGTGAACATTAAGTTAGTCATCAAAATATACAGAGAGAAAGCACAACAATATTTCCAAATGTCAAGGAATACCATTTGTTACTTCCATTTTTACTGAGGGTCTGATAATTGGAGAGAAGAAAGATAGATAGTGGTAGCATACACTAGGATTAATTAACAAATGGACATAGCCAAGAGCTAATAAGATGAGCCTTAAGGGAGTTTTTGAATTGTTTGGTATTAGGTGCAGAAGTCACCGAGGGAGGGAGATTATTCCAACTTTTTGCTATACTGTGAGAAAATAAAGCTTTACCTGCTGTGTTGTTGGCTGTGGCGATAGAGAGGAGTGATTTGTTGGCAGAGCGGAGTGGTCAATTTCAAATGTAGTCAGTCAGTAGTTCCCTAAGGGCTGGAGTTTTTCAGGATATTTTAGGTTGTTATAAGCTATGACTAGTTGGTGGCAGGTTAATAACTGTGGGAGCTGAAGCCACTGAAGTTGCCTAAGAGGTATACAATGGTGTGTTCTTTTTTTTTTCCCATAATAAATTTTTATTGATATATACACTACTATTACTATCAAAACTATATACAATATCTACATGAAATGCTTCCATATAAAAATCATTATTCCAAAAAAGAAGACACCAGGGAAGAAAAGCAAAGCCAAAACATTTGTAGAAGTACTTTGCGTCCATACATATCATACATATTTTCAAAACATTGTTTCCTCCACATATACATCCAAACTTTAATATATTCCTAATAACAGTATTATGCTAATATAATGTTAAAAACCTTTTCCCATATTTTCGGGTTATTAATATTTTTGTTACTTAGCTTCAGGAGTAATTTATGTGCTAATATATGCCTTATAGCCACAAGCTTGAAATTATCCCATGATGTCTTATCTGGTTCTAACCAATTTGTAGCTATATATAACTTCATCAGCAAAAAAAATATTCATACATATTATAGTTTGTGACCTAGAGAGCTTTCTTGGAGGAACATGTAGAATCATAAATTCCCATGATAACGTTGAACTTTGATAACCCATCTTTTGTAGTTGTGTTCTAAGAGAGTTCCATAGTTTATATATACACTTGCAGCTCCAGAACATATGAAGAAGATCTGCCGTTTGATTTGTGCAATATGGACAAGTTGGAGAATTCCTAGGATTAAATTTATGTAACCTAAGACGAGTATAATAAGCATTATTCCAAATCATCAACTGCATACATCAACTTTTGAAAAGAGACCGATTTTATTGTTAAATCAATTGCTTTTAATACCTGATTATCTGCTACTGTCATTTTGTTTACCCAATACCCTGACAACAGAATTTTATCCTGGAATTTTAAATCTTTAATTAATTTATTTGTTGTTGTTATAAATTTGACCTCCTGTTGGAGAGCCTGCCACAATTCAGAGCATTTATCCACAATTCCAACTACCGGTTTAAAGCTTTCAAAATGACTCAGAGCAAGTTCTCTGATTTGTCTCATGACAACCATATAACTCTTAG
This sequence comes from Protopterus annectens, assembly GCF_019279795.1. Classification (NCBI taxonomy): domain Eukaryota; kingdom Metazoa; phylum Chordata; order Ceratodontiformes; family Protopteridae; genus Protopterus; species Protopterus annectens. The sequence continues at coordinate 614,461,725 of NC_056725.1, forward strand.
GAAGATTCAATTCCTGCCTAACTTTAAGCGTTTATAAATGAAATTTATTAAAAACATCAATCAGAGTCAAATTAACTATTAATGGGAATTTACTAAGATCAATCAACTGATTATTTAGTTTAAAATTGGGATTCCTATGGAAAGGCTGAAAAACCATCATATATTGCAACAAGTCTACTGATTGGAATAAATTTTGCAAAGATGACACATATGTTTTTAAGTGGTCCATAATCCCATACTTTATCAAACTACTTTTATCCAAAACGGGTAAAGCTTTAGGATTTATGTTCCGATCTAGAATATGCTTGTAATTCAAGACCACCCAAGTTGGTATCCACTTTGCACTAATTACCTCGTAATTAGCAATTCTTAAACACCTGTTAGCATTCACAGTTAAATAGTATACTTCAAAATTCGGTAACTCAAGTCCTCCTCTACTCTTCGGGGTCATTAATTTCTCATACGATATTTTAGTTTTCTTTGGCTCCCAAATAAATTTAGCTAGATCTTTATGAATTTGTTTAAAAACTGTCTTTGTAAATGATACCCGAGCAGACCTAAAGATATATAACATTCGTGGTAATATATTCATTTTCACTATTGATACTTTTGCCAATACCGGTAGTCTTAAATTCCTCCATCTGCCACAATCAGCTACTATTAGTTAAAAAAAGTCACAATGGCAGAAAAGGCAACAACTAAAGAGCGCTTGAAAAAAGTCACAGCAATAGCGTATAATTAGTTTAATATCCGCTTTCGTCACTAAAACTTCATCAGAAAACAATGAGCATGAGCACAACTAGTCTTAAATAGTTTGTTAGATTAATTTTTATCATTAATTTTTACCACTTTTTTCATTTTCATTTTTATTTTTAATTGCTGTGTTATTTAATGGTGTAAATTCATTATTCATTTGTATTTTTTACATTTGCATACATTTGCCTATATGTGTTTAAATTTTAAAGTTTCATGCATTTAATCATGTGATGTATTAATTGATGGATCTATTTAAGACTAGTTGTGCTCATGCTCATTGTTTTCTGATGAAGTTTTAGTGACGAAAGCGGATATTAAACTAATTATACGCTATTGCTGTGACTTTTTTCAAGCGCTCTTCAGTTGTTGCCTTTTCTGCCATTGTGACTTTTTTTAGTTTTGTTCGGCTATTTTCTTGGTTGTAGCTACTATTAGTTACCATACTCGTTTAATATTATTACTATAAAAGTCCTTATTATCCGTAGAGAAGCTAATACCCAAATATTTGATATTTTCTTTACATGATATCTTCCCCAACAGGGACATTAATGAAAAAGGTTTAGGAGTTCTTAACGGGAAAATACTAGTTTTCTCCAAATTAATTTTATAATTAGAGACTTCTGAAAATTCGTTTATAACATTTAATATCTTTTCACTATCAGAAATTGGGGTTGTACAATAAATAATAAGATCATCAGCAAATGCCGACATTACTAATTTATTCCTATAAAGTACTGGTGCATTATGATACAAATTTTGCTTAATATATAAAAATAGAGGTTCTAAATAAAGGTTAAACAATAAGGGGGGTAAAGGGCAACCCTGCCGTGTACCATTTTTAATCTGTATTCTTTTAGAATAACTCCTATTAATATATAACGTAGTATACGGATTACTATATAATATTTGTAGTATCTGAATAAATTCCTGTGGCATATTGAAATAAGGCAACACATCAAACAAAAAGTTTATATCCACTCTATCAAATGCTTTCTGAACATCTATTATAAGGTCATAAATATTAGAGTTGTTTTGTTTAGCATACATCATCATATTATGTAGTGTAAGTGTGTTATCACTAGTTTGTCTAGTTGCCATAAATCCAGCCTGTTCCTTAGAAATTAAATGGATCATAATCTTTTTTAATCTACATGCTATAATGGTAGTGAGCATTTTCATATCAACATTTATTAATGCTATTGGCCTATAATTATCCGGGCTTTGGGGGTCTGAATTAGCTTTATGTATAAAGATTGTTTTTGACGCATTAAGGTGAGGGTCACTAATTTTATTTCTGATTATGTAGTTAAATACACGAGACAATATTTTACCAAAACTATCAGCAAACTCTTTATAAAATTCAACTGTCAAACCATCAGGACCTGGTGACTTATGTACTTTCATCTGTTGAATTACATATACTATTTCCTCTGAAGATATAGGTTTAATCAGATCACCTTGCAGAGACTCTTCTAATTTTGGAAAATTAATTTTTTGCAAGAATCTTTTATTCTGTTTATGTATAGACCTATCAATTTGACCCTCATAAATCTTGGTATAGATTCTTTCTAAAATATCAATAATATCCTCAGTTTTAGAATACACTGTGTCATTGCATTGTATTTCCGAAATATGTACTGTTGTTTTCGATTGATTTATAATCCTTGCCAATGCTTTTGACGGTATTTGAACATTACTGGCATATTTCACTAAACACCTATGCTCCTGAAGTTTTACTCTACTATTATGCAGCAAGAAGAGATCCCTTTGACATTTCAACATTTCCTTCTCTGTTTGAGCATTAAAATTCTGAATCAGTTTTCTCGAGTAGCTTCACTTTTGTTTCTAATTTTTGAATATCATTGTTTTGCCTTTTCTTATAATATGAGGCTTTTTGCAAAAGAAATCCTCTAATTTGAGATTTAGCTGCTGCCCATTCAATATCAGGAGTATGTTCCTGAAGCTTCATCCTATCTGTTAAACCTTTCAGATATTTTACAATTCCATCTATTATATCCTTTTTATTTAACAGATTTGGATTAAGTGACCAATTATAACCTCTATGCATTCTTGTATCTTTTAAATCTTTAGAAAACCTTAACGAAATTTTTGAGTGATCCGATAGATATCGAGTATGTATAACCACTACTGGTTCCAAATTAATTAATGCTTTGGATATCAAGAAAAAATCTATCCTAGACCACATTTTGTGGCACGGTGAATAGAAGGTATACTTAACTGCATTATTAATATTATGTGCATAACAAAAGGGGTCATATAATTGAAAATCTTCCTTGAAGTCATGTAATGCTATCCCGGCCTGCTTATTAAATGCTCTTTGTGGACAAGACCTATCCAACTTTGGATTTTGATAGGTATTCCAATCCCCACCCACAATAAAATAATAACCATCATACTGTGTTAAGATTGGATATAATGATGTTATTAAACTTTGTTGGTCATTACATGGTGCATATATATTCAAAAGTAAAAGTGGTTTATCAAATGCATTATCCGATAAAATAACATAACACCATAGCCCATTTTGATCCACTTTAGAGTCTAAAATCTTGTCTTTGTATTGAGTTTTAATAATTATAGCTACTCCAGCACTGCTGGTCTTACCTTCTGATGCCACTACCGCTCTAATCCAGTTCTTTTTCCTAATATCATCCCACTGATCATTTAACAAGTGAGTTTCTTGTAAAAATGCAAACAGTGCTTTGTCCTGTAGCAATATGTGTAGTAACAGCTTCCTCTTCTTCAAATTCTGGAGCCCTTTAACGTTCCATGAGTCTAATTCCCACATTGACAGGTCTAATTATCCAATAATAGTATAAAAGGGAAATTATCCAATGGATATGTATTAACTGCATACTAAATATAATCTGGAAGCATTTCCTACATCCCGTCCCCAGCCAGTGCCTACCCACTTTACCCCTGGACCAGGACTTATATAGGTCTGGTATGTAAAAAAACATGAACAAGGTTAAAAACACAAGCATATTTAAAAGCTTCATGTAATAAAACTTAAAACATTTCCTAAACTTACAACCTATATATTCTAATTTAGCTACTACAAAGTCTAAACTAAACATTCCCTAACAAACACTGCTATTGCTCTACAGCTTATGTTCCAACTATTAATTAAGCAAATCTCTATTGTAAGGTATTATTACCATTTAAAGAAAAAAATGTAATATATTAACTCGCTACTTATACCTACCCCAAATACCTCTTTTGGTACAATAATTATTTATATACCACTTTTATTGAGAGAGAGAAAGAAAGGAAAAAGAAAAAAAAAAAAAAAAAAAAAACACAGACAGAAAAAAATAAATGCATCCCACATTATAATTCTGTACCATACACAGTGCCTGCAACTACTAATTATCAAAGTTTTGCAACTGCATGCTTTAGTTCCTAATTATACTGACATTAGTTGTATAATTAACACCACCCAATAGCCACTATTTACCTATTTATATTCATATATATAGTGCTATACCTTGCACCCACTGCAGATATTGTAAAAATATAATTTGGTTCAACACTATAAACACTATAAGCATAAAGAAAAAAAAAAGGAAAAACAGATGTTATTATATGCTTCACATACATATTCTAATGTTATTTACTTGTTAAAAAAACATTAACACATTATGTCAGTTCTTTTCAGCTTCTCAAACCAGGAAACCATCAGTAATACTCGTGACGGGGGACCACTTTCGCAGCCGGACCACAGGAAGTGTTACATCAAAATCCACACTCTCAGCTGCATTCAAGAGATTTCCTGTTTACCACTCGACGAAAAAAGTTCGTAGAGGTCATAAAAGTTTGAAAAACGGCCAGCAGACCCTCTGATTATCGCAAACAAACAGTTTTATTGCCTCTACAGGGGCCCAAACGACTTAAGCAGGGAACAAAGGATTACCTAAGCCTCGAAGTATAGTAGATACTGGATCTGACCTCAGGAGCATGCCAGTCTCAACGGAAGTTTCTTTCAGCCCTCTGATGCAGGTAAAACTTTAAAAACCTTCAGAAACACTCCCTTTGCCTCATTTTTAGTAGAAACAGAATATTTAATCCCATCCACCATAAATGTAAGGACATTAGGATATTTCATCTGGAATTTAATTTGCTTGTCAATCAGAAATTTACAGTATGCAGATAAAGACTGCCTAGCTTGCCTTACTTGCAGTTGTAAATCCTGAGCCAGAAATATTTTACTATTTTTCCACATAACAAAGCCACCATTCTTTTTTGCAATAAAAAGTATTTTGCTAACATCTTGAAAGTTCAATATCTTAGCATATACAGGTCTAGGCATATTAGAAGCTTGTACCTCTCTCAGTGCTCTGTGTGCCCTTTCGATAACTTTTAGTTATGTACTTACCATAACTTTAGATGTTTGGGATCCATCTCGCCTACATTCTGTACTGATGGGCTCGGAGCCGATCCTCGGCTCCGACTCGGCACGCTATTCTATAGAGCGAAGCCTCTTATTGGCTGAGCTATTCTATATCCCAGGATGCACCACCACAACTTCCCCAGATCTTGTTTGTCCGCACTCATGCACACACACATAACTGTTTATATAACATTGACAGATGTTTCAAGATGAAACGATAGTACTCGGACCGTCTGGTCTCTTCTGATCTCCAAGGCAGGGGGAAGGAGGGTAGGTTATTAGGAATGTAGGCGAGATGGATCCCAAACATCTAAAGTTATGGTAAGTACATAACTAAAAGATGTTATGTGATCCTATCTTGCCTACATTCTGTACTGATGGGACAGCGTCCCTAGCACCTGATTCCTGGGTGGCTCACTGGAAAACACTCCTGAGAACTGTGGAACCAAATGAAGCTCGCCCCCGAGATGCCACATCCAATTTGTAGTGGGAAATGAAGGTGTGCAGGGAAGACCACGTAGCCGCAGCACAAATGTCACTAATGGCAAGCTTAGAATGGAATGCTATTGAAGTAGCCATAGCTCTTGTAGAGTGAGCTTTGACAGAGGTTGTAAGCTCTTTATTAGAAGAGGAATAAGCCTGACTAATACAGTCCCTGACCCATTTGGCAATAGTGACCCTTGTGACGGCTTTGCCCAATTTATTATCCAAAAAGGACACAAACAATTGATCTGTTTTCCGTGTTTGTTGGGTCCTGTCTAAATAAAAGCGCAATTGCCTGTGAACATCCAATGTGTGGAAGATGTATTCCGCTTTGTTTGAGTACTTTGGGAAGAAAACTGGAAGTTCTAATGACTGTTGCAGGCAAAAACTGGAACAAACTTTAGGGACAAAAGATGGGTTAGGCCTGAGGGATACTCTATCTTTGTGAAAAACCAGGTACGGTGGTTTGACAGACAGAGCTTGAAGCTCTGAAACCCTTCTGGCAGAAGTAATCGCGACCAGAAAGGCAGTTTTCCAAGAAAGAAATTTCAAATCACAGGTTGCTGCCGGTTCGAAGGGGGAGGAGGTTAAGGCACGTAATACCACATCGAGATCCCACGGAGGAGCAGGATGAGAAATCGGAGGTTGTAAAAGCGCAGCACCTTTCATGAAGGTTTTACACAATCTGTTGCTCATTAAAGGTGGGTTTATAGATTCATGAAAATTGGAAATAGCTGCCAATTGGACCTTGATGGTAGAGACTGAAGAACCTTGATTGAATAGGGAAGTTAGAAACTTCAGGACTTCTGACACCGGAACCGTGATGGGATCTAGACCCCGGAGTTGAGCCCAAATAGCAAATCTCTTCCATTTGCTAGTATATAATTTCTTAGTGGCAGACTTGTGGGCCGAGGATAAGATACGAATGACTTCCGGGTCTAAAGTATGATTCCTGACTATAGTCGGAAGAGGAGGAGCCAAGCTGTTAACTTCAAAGTGTGAAGGGACTGATGGAGTTGTCCCGACTGATGAATTAATAGGTCCGGGATCCAATCCAGGAACCATGGTCCGTCCCGTGCATATTTCCGAAGATAGGGGAACCATACCTGACGAGGCCAGTAAGGGGCAACTAAAATCATTTTGCTCCCCAAGTGGGACACCTTTTGGATCACTCTGGGAAGGAGGGGAACTGGAGGGAAGGCGCATAGCAAGCCGGTGGGCCAAGGATGGGCTAATGCGTCCATAGGACTCTGCCCCGGGGCCGGGGTGAGAGAGAAGAACTTTCTGCACTTCGCGTTCAGCGGGGTTGCGAAAAGGTCGCAACAAAGAGTTCCCCATCTGCTGAAGATCTGAGTTGCCACTGCGTCGTTCAGAGACCACTCGTGAGGAGAGAGAATAGTTCTGCTTAGTCTGTCGGCTATCACGTTGGATTTCCCAGGGATATGAGTCGCTACCAGAAAATGTCTGGTCGCCACTGCCCATTCCCAAACTCTCATGGCCTCTCTGCAAAGGGGGTAGGATCTGGTCCCTCCCTGCTTGTTCAGATACCAGACTACTGACATGTTGTCGGAGTGAATGGCAATTACGTCCTGAGGGAGGTAATCGTGGAGGGCTTGTAGAGACAGAAACACCGCCCTCATTTCTAGAATGTTGATATGAAGGAGACTCTCGTCGGAATGCCAATTGCCTTGGACTGACCTGCCCAGGTAATGCCCCCCCACCCCGTTTGGGAGGCGTCCGTCATCAATGTGGCCATAGGAGGAGGTGGAACAAAGGGTCGTCCCTGATCCAGATTGGAGGACACCAGCCACCAGCGAAGGTCCCGTTTGCAGGTTTCCGTGATCCGTATGAGGTGACTGAGAGGGAGATCCTGAAAGGACCACTGTGTCGATAGGAGCCACTGGAGAATTCTCATATGCAATCTTGCTAAGGGGACTAGGAGAACAGTGGCTGACATAGAGCCTAATAGCTGCAGGACCATCCTGGCTGGGGCTTTGGATCTGAGAAGCAAGGCTCGGACTTGAGCCTGTATAGTCTGTATCCTTTCTGTAGGAAGATAGACCCGCATTTGGTTTGAGTCTATTTCTACTCCGATGAACCTTATGCGCTGAGATGGCAGCAACACAGACTTTGGCCAATTGAAGGTGATTCCAAGGGAAGTGCCTAGTGATATGGTGGCTTGTAAGTTCTGCAATAGTAGACGCCTGGAGGTGGCAGTTAGGAGCCAGTCGTCCAGATACGGAAACACCTGGAATCCTAGACTCATCAGGTGAGCAGTCATGACCGCCAAACATTTGGTGAACACCCTGGGGGCTGTGGTGAGACCAAAGGGCAGTGCGCAGAACTGAAAATGACTGTCTCCCAGGCTGAAGCGCAAATGTCTCCTGGACGCCTGATCTATCAGGATGTGATAATAGGCGTCCTTGAGATCTATGGAGCACATCCAAACACCTTTCTCCAGCAGTGGGAGAATGGATTGTAAGGTGACCATTCGGAACTTGGACTTTTTGACTGATCGATTTAGGATGCTGAGATCCAAAATGAGCCTCAAGTCCCCGGTCTTTTTTGGCACCAAAAAGAATCTTGAGTAAGTCACTAATCCGATCTGGTCTGCGGGGACTGGTTGGATGACTCTTTTTTGAAGCAGCTTTGAGATTTCTAAGGCTGTGATTTCCCGTTGACTGGGTGGCGGGTCCGGGATTTTCTTGGACGGTGGTGGTGGGTGTGAAAAGGGGATGGCGTAACCTCCAGCGATGATTCGAAGCACCCATCGGTCCTGAGTGATACCTTCCCAGGCTTTTAGGTGCCTCGGCGACCCCGACTGGCTCCGGAGCTGCACAGTCGGGCAATCCTTCAGGGATTGTGGAAGGCTGAAGAGCCACGAAAGGACTCGCGGTCTCCAGTGTTGCGGGGGCCTCTGCCGCCTCTGGGACGGCGTCTTCCAGAAAAATTTCCCCCTCCTCTGCCTCTAGAAGGGGGATCGTCCTGCTGCGAGGGATAAGACTTCTGGGATTTACGGAACCACATTTTCCCTCCTATTTTAGCCTTGGGGTAAGGCCGAAAGGGAGTGGAAAATCGTGCCCATACGGCAGTCAGAGTCTTACCTTCTTGCTCACAGTGGGTCAATGTGTCTTTTACCTTGGGTCCAAACAAAGAGGACCCATCAAAGGGAGCGTCGGCAAAGGAAGACTTAAAGGCTTCCGCAAAATGACACAGGCGGAGCCAGGCTTGCCTCCGTAGAGCAACACCCGTACCCGCCGCTCTACTCGCCCCCTTGGCTGCATATGAAATGAGCCTCATGGACGAGTTTGATATCGATGACAGAGTAGCCAACTGAGAGCCGACCGTCTGGGCCAGCTGCTCAGGTAGGTTACCCAAGAGGGTATCTGAAAGCTCCTTGATCAGATCCCTCTGAAGTCTAGTGAAGTGCGTCAAATAGTTCAGGGACCTTAAGGTAAAGGCCACTGAACTGAGGGTGCGCTTCCCATACCGGTCCATGCTCCTAGACTCCTTATTAGGAGGATGGACGGACGTCGAAGCCTCTGCTACATCTTGCTGGGTAGCAGATGCCACCACCAGGGCATCTACAGCCACACCTTTGGTCAGAAACACCTTCTCTGGGGGTGCTGATAAGAATTTATTTGGGCGAGCTGACACCGGTTCCACAGAGTCCGGATGCTCCCACGCCCTTCGACAGATCAAATCTAGGAGCTCGTCAAAGGGCGGAGACACCCAGGAGGCGGAGGGCTGAGCCCCGAAGGCCTTGAGGAACACCGACTCGTCAGCGGAAGGGGGTTTGGAATGCCAGCCGCCTCGTTGTTTGAGGGCTTCCAAGATGTCTGCAAAGGAGACATCCTCCGAGGACGACTTAGGGGACCCCTCCGCATCATCAAGATCGGTGTCCGACGTGAGAGACTCATCGGGGGAGTAGACGTGCTTCCTCTTGCACAGTCTTTTCCTTGGGGGTTCCTCCGAAGAAGCTTCAGAGGGACCACCAGGAGGGGGGGGGAACCCCACTGGGGGTGACCTCAGGCCCCGGGGCTCCGCTGTCTAGCGACAGGGGGACTACAAAAGACCCAGTCTCCGTGTGTAGGGAAGGTACCGGTGAGACCGTGGAGGTAGCAAAAGAAGATTTGGCCAAGGCACTCCTCATGGCCCTGATGGCTGGACCGCCAGAGTCCTGGGAAGGTCCAACCCCTGGGGCCACAACAGTAGATGGCACCCCCACAGCCGACGCACCGAGAGGAAGGCTCGGAACCGAAAACATCGGTCCCGAAGCGTCACCCCCGGGGCCGACCGAGGAGATCCGTGTACCGAACTCCGACCCGAAAGCCGGAGTTGGAGTAAGGGTCGGAGCCGACTCGAAAACCTCCAACGGCTCCACCAGCACCGGCTCCAACGGTGCCGAGGCTGTTGGAGGAGGAACCAGAACTACAGGGTGGGCCATCGGCTCCAAAGCCAAATGGGCTGGAGCCGAAACTAATTTCTGGAATACAGGAGACTGAAAAAGTCTTTGGAGCACCCTGTCGATGTCCGAATCCGACATCTTGGAAGATCGGGAGGAGACCGATCGGGTCCGAGCTGACTTCTCCATCGGCTCCGAAGGACTGGGGGACCGGCTCCAAATGGACTCGACCAATATCGGTGCCGAGGGAGATTCCATAGCAATTTCCCTCGGTGCCGAAGAGGGCTTCGGCGCCGAAGGGGAAGTGTCTGAGCCAGCAACCCTCATCGGCTCCAAAATCAGTGGAGCCGATGAAGGTGACCTGCCTCTCGAAGCCCCAGCCATCGGCTCCGAAACCAGAGGAGTCAAGGCTGGAGGCATCGAGGCAGACCGTTCCGCCCTCGGCTCCGAAGTCCGTGGAGCCGATGGAGAAGCCTGCCTAGATTTCTTAGTGGTCGGTTCCGACGGGCTGGTCGGAGCCGACGATTTCTTTTTCTTAGCTGGAGAGGAAGAGGAAGATAAGGCCTCTTCAAAGGAGGGTTTGATAAGCCCTTTTAAGATCAATTTATTCTTCCTCTCTTGGAGGACCCTAGAGGAAAAGGCGTGACACACGCTGCAGGACTCCTGAAGGTGTTTGGCGCCTAAACAGTACATGCATAAGGAGTGATCGTCCGTGATGGACATTTTATAGTTGCATCTCGTGCACTTCTTGAATCCTGAGGGTCTATGCTCCTTAGACATAATGCCTGTAGACTACTCACTATAACAGAGAAAAACACAATGTATGTAACTCAGCACAAAGATTTTCACAACAATAAAAACTCTTTTTTTTTTTTTTTAAACAATAGGCGAAAGCCCAAGAAACTTAAACAAATACAAATACACCAAAAAGAAAAGAGGGCCAAGAACCCTCTAACTCAAGCAGGTACTTGACCTCTCCGAAATAATAAGAAGACTCACTGAAGAACTAGGGGCAGGCCCCTCTAACTTAAACGGAAACCTTTCCCTTTCCAGTCACACAAATTTACCACATAAAATTCACAAAAAACACACTTATACACAACGATAGCTGTTAAAACAGCTTTTGGGTAAAGATTAAAGAATTTCCTGACAGAAAAACTTTCAGAAAAAAAAGCACTTAGCTCAGCCAAGTTCGAGACCACGTCCTAGCTTGTAAGCGGCAAACGAGATCTGGGGAAGTAGTGGTGGTGCATCCTGGGATATAGAATAGCTCAGCCAATAAGAGGCTTCGCTCTATAGCATAGCGTGCCGAGTCGGAGCCGAGGATCGGCTCCGAGCCCTTCAGTACAGAATGTAGGCGAGATAGGATCACATAACATCAATTTGTTTCACTCCATCAGCATCATTTAACAAAACTTCAAGTATTTGTGTTATAGTTGGTATTAGCTCTGCATACTGAATGTTTTCAGGGATCCCTCTAATAATAATAATATTTCTTCTAGACCTCTCTTCTAAATCAATAAGTTTGCTTTGCATGGCTTGTAACTCCACATCATGTACCTTTGTTTTCTTCTCCAGCAACTCTATTTTGTCCTCGGTTTCTGAAATTCTAGCCTCTGTTTTGTCCATTCTCTGCAGTAACTGATTACATAAAACTCCAAAAGTTTGTATTTGAGTAGTCAGGTCCTTTAAAGCCTCTTGTATAGGCAACAAAGCATGTTTGATATCGTCCATGTTCACTGGCTGATCAGTTTTAGATCTAGTCTCTGGTTTCTGTTGTTCCTGCTGTCTAGTAATTCTTTGTTTTTTCGCACTCCCATCCTTTACTGGTGACTGTAATTCCGACAGCTTTGTTTTGGTAGTAGTTGTTTCCATGCTTTTTCCTTCTTGTGACATTTTCCTTTCCCCAAGCTGACAGGTAAAATGAAGAATGCAGACAGTCCTTTGTTTATTTCTCTCTTCAGAGCTAGCTAATTACTTGGAATCCTGATAGATAAAGACTTTTTTTCCACTTTTTTCCTGGTTATAGATTAATTAAGTGTAGATGCATCTTTTTTTACTTTAATTTGACGTTCAAACCTCTTGGTATCGACTCGGGTTACAGATTTTTCTCAGGTTTATTGAGGAGCTGCAGGTCGGCAGTGTTTACAGAATGGCAGCCATCTTTGAAATCACAATGGTGTGTTCTAAAGAGGGATTTGTTTTGTAAACTTGGTGATTTTGTTATAACACAACCCAAGTTTCTCCAGGTCAGATTTTCTTACATAGGTGAGAATAGGTGCTGCATACATGAGTGTGGAAAGAAGGTGGGTTTGAGCTAGGATGACCTGAGCTTGATCTGATAGAAAGTCTTTTTGTCTGTATAGGGACCCCATTTTAATAGTTTTTTCCATAAAGAATGTACTAATATTATGTCTAGGACTACTAGCTTCCAACAGTTTTAAAATTAAATCCTTTCCTGTAAGTAAATGTAAGTTTTTCTCCAATTCTCTTAATAACAGAATGATCCTCATTAAAAATATTCCATTTTTTTAGCATAATATTCCTAATGATCTCACTGTCAGAATTAAGGGTAGTAATGAAGGCTGCACTTACATTAAAAGTAGTTCCCTCATCATTTATGGGCTCAAAATTGTTTACACAAACCTCTTGTGGTTCCTTATTCCCTCCCAGAATGGGGGTAAAATATCTATTTTTTCTCTCTAAAAGTACTTCATCCCTAAGGTTGTCAATACATTATTTAGGGTAACCTCTCTGGGAAAACATATCACGTTTGCCAACATTCTGCCAAAAACTCATCAAATAGTGTTGTCATATGGGCCACCCTGATAAACTTTTAGTTATGTACTTACCATAACTTTAGATGTTTGGAATCCATCTCGCCTACATTCTGTACTGATGGGTTCGGAGCCGATACTCGGCTCCGACTCGGCACGCTATACTATAGAGCGAAGTCTCTAATTGGCTGAGCTATTCTATATCCCAGGATGCACCACCACTACTTCCCCAGATCTTGTTTGTCCGCACACATGCACACAGTCATAGACAGTTGAAATAACATTGCCAGGTGTTTCAAGATGAAACGGCTAAACTGAACCGTCCGGTCTCTTCTGATCTCCAAGGCAGGGGGAAGGAGGGTGGGTTATTAGGAATGTAGGCGAGATGGATCCCAAACATCTAAAGTTATGGTAAGTATATAACTAAAAGATGTTATGTGATCCTATCTCGCCTACATTCTGTACTGATGGGACAGCGTCCCTAGCACCTGATTCCTGGGTGGCTCACTGGAAAACACTCCTGAGAACTGTGGAACTGAAGGAAGCTCGCCCCCGAGATGCCACATCCAATTTGTAATGAGAAATGTAGGTGTGAGGAGAAGACCAGGTAGCCACAGCACAAATGTCACTAATGGCCAGCTTGGAATGAAAGGCTGTCGAAGTAGCCATAGCCCTTGTAGAATGAGCTTTCACAGTGGTTGTAAGCTCTCTATTAGAAAGAAAGTAAGTATGACTGATACAGTCTCTGATCCACTTGGCAATAGTGACCTTCGTGATGGCTTTGCCCAATTTATTGTCCGAAAAGGACATAAACAACTGATCCGTTTTCCGTGATTGGTGCGTCCTATCTAAGTAGAAACGCAATTGCCTGTGAACATCCAATGAATGGAATATATATTCCGCTCTGTCTGAGTAGCTGGGGAAGAAAACTGGGAGTTCCAATGACTGTTGAAGACAAAAACTAGAACAAACTTTGGGAACAAAGGATGGATTAGGCCTGAGTGATACTCTATCCTTATGAAAAACCTGGTACGGTGGTTTGACACAGAGGGCTTGAAGTTTCGAAACTCTTCTGGCTGATGTAATTGCCACCAAAAAGGCAGTCTTCCAAGAAAGAAATTTCAAGTCACAAGTTGCTGCCGGTTCGAAGGGGGAAGAGGTCAAAGCACCTAATACGAAAATAAGATCCCACGGTGGAGGTGGATGAGAAATCGGAGGTCGTAGCAGCCCAGCACCTTTCATGAAGGCTTTACACAACTTGTTGCTCATCAAAGGTGGGTCTATACTTTCATGAAAATTAGAAATAGCTGCTAATTGAACTTTGATGGTAGAGACCGAAGAACCTTGATTGAATAAGGAAGCTAAAAATTTTAAAACTTCTGACACCGGGGCAGTAATGGGATCCAATCCCCGGAGCTGGGCCCAAATGGCGAATCTCTTCCATTTGCTGTTATACATTTTCTTGGTGGAATTCTTGTGGGCCGAGGACAAGATATGTATAACTTCCGAGTCCAAAACCTGGTTCCTGACTATGGTCGGAAGTGGTGGAGCCAAGCTGTTAACCTCAATGAGTGAAGGGACTGATGCAGCTGTCCCGACTGGTGAATCAAGAGATCTGGAACCTGGTCCAGGAACCATGGACCGTCCAGTGCGTATTTCCGAAGAAAAGGCAGCCAGACTTGACGAGGCCAGTATGGGGCAACTAAAATCATCTTGCACTGCAAGTGAATCGCCTTCTGGATCACCCTAGGAAGTAGGGGAACCGGTGGAAAGGCATACAGTAGGCCGTTGGGCCAAGCTTGGACTAGGGCGTCCTTGGGAAACCCCCCCCCGGAACTGGGATAAGAGAAAAGAACTGTAGACATTTCGTGTTGAGGGGAGTTGCAAAGAGGTCGCAACAAGGAGTTCCCCATCTTCTGAAGATCTGAGCTGCTACTCTGTCGTTCAGAGACCACTCGTGCGGGGAGAGAATACTTCTGCTCAGCCTGACGGCTATCACATTGGATTTCCCCGGAATGTGTGTTGCTACCAAGAAGCGGTTGGTTGCAACAGCCCAATCCCATACTTTCATGGCCTCTCTGCAAAGGGGGTAGGACCTGGTCCCCCCCTGCTTGTTCAGGTACCAGACTACTGACATGTTGTCGGACTGAATGGCAATCATGCCCTGGGGGAGGTAACTGTGTAGTGCTTGTAGCGATAGAAGCACCGCCCTCATTTCCAGTATGTTGATGTGTAGGGAACTCTCGTCGGGGTGCCATTTGCCTTGGACTGACCTGCCCAGGTAATGTCCCCCCCACCCCGTCTGGGAGGCGTCCGTAGTCAAAGTGGCCACTGGAGGCGGAGGAACGAAGGGTCGCCCCTGATCTAGGTTGGAGGACAGAAGCCACCAACGGAGGTCCTGTTTGCACGTCTCCGTGATTATAATGAGGTGACTGAGAGGGAGATCCTGATATGACCACTGTACTGACAGGAGCCACTGGAGAATCCTCATGTGCAATCTTGCTAAGGGGACTAGGAGAACGGTAGCCGACATGGAACCCAACAGTTGTAGGACCATCCTTGCTGGGGCTTGGCGTTTGAAGAGCAATGCTCAGACCTGAAATTGTAACGTTTCTATCCTCTCTGTAGGAAGATAGACCCGCATTTGCTTTGAGTCTATCTCTACTCCGATAAACCGTATGCGCTGAGATGGCAGCAACACAGACTTTGCCCAATTGAAGGAGATTCCTAGGGAGTTGCCTAGAAAAATAGTGGTTGCTAGGTTTTGTAAGAGTAGACGCCTGGAGGTGGCAGTTAGGAGCCAGTCGTCTAGGTATGGAAACACCTGGAATCCTAGACTTCTCAGGTGAGCAGTCACCACCACCAAACATTTGGTGAACACCCTGGGGGCTGTGGTGAGACCAAAGGGCAGTGCACAGAACTGGTAATGACTGTCTCCCAGGCTGAAGCGCAAGTGTGTCCTGGACGCCTGATCTATCAGGATGTGATAATAGGCGTCCTTGAGATCTATGGAGCACATCCAAACACCTTTCTCCAGCAGCGGGAGAATGGATTGTAAGGTGACCATCCGGAACTTGGACTTCTTGACAGAATGGTTGAGCTTGCTGAGATCCAAGATGGGCCTCATGTCCCCGGTCTTTTTTGGCACCAAAAAGAATCTTGAGTAAAGTCCCTAATCCGGTCTGGTCTTCGGGGACCGGTTGGATGACTCCTTTTTGAAGCAGCTTTGAAATTTCGATGGCTGCGAGATCCCGTTGACTGGGTGGTGGGTCCCGGATTTTCCGGGATGGTGGGGGGGGGGCTGAGAAAAGGGGATGTTGTAACCTCCGGCAATGATCCGGAGCACCCATCGGTCCTGAGTGATATTCTCCCAGGCCTTTAGGTGCCTCGAAAAACGACCCCCGACTGGCTCCGGAGCGGCGCAGTCAGGCAATCCTTCAGGGATGCTGGAAGGTTGAGGAGCCACGAAAGGACTCCAGTGTTGCGGGGGCCTCTGCCGCCTCTGGAACGGCGTATTCCTGAAAAATTTCCCCCTCCTCTGCCTCTAGAAGGGGGATCATCCTGCTGTGAGGGGTAAGTCTTCTGAGATTTGCGGAACCACATTTTCCCCCCTCTTCTAGCCTTGGGATAAGGCCGGAAGGGAGTGGAAAACCGTGCCCCTACGGCAGTCAAGGTCTTACCCTCTTGTTCACAGCGGGTCAAGGTGTCCTTTACCTTGGGTCCAAACAAGGAGGACCCATCAAAGGGAGCGTCGGCAAAGGAAGACTTGAAGGCCTCCGCAAAATGACACAGGCGGAGCCAGGCCTGTCTCCGTAGAGCAACACCTGTACCCGCCGCTCTACTCGCCCCCTCGGCCGCATATGAAATGAGCCTCATGGATGAGTTCGATATAGATGACAGGGTAGCAACTGAGAGCTAACCGTCTGGGCCAACTGCTCAGGTAGGTTACCAGAGAGGGTATCTGACAGCTCCTTGAGCAGATCCCTCTGAAGTCTAGTGAAGTGCGTAAGGTAATTCAGAGACCTTAAAGTAAAGACCGCTGAAGTAAGGGTGCGCTTCCCGTACCGATCCATACTCCTGGACTCTTTATTAGGAGGGTGGACGGACGTCGAAGCCTCTGCCACATCTTGCTGGGTAGCAGATGCCACCACCAGGGCATCTACGGCCACACCTTTGGATAAGAATTCCTTTTCAGGGGGGGCTGACAAAAATTTATTCGGGCGAGCTGGCACCGGTTCCACAGAATCCGGGTGCTCCCACGCCCTTCGAGAGATCAAATCCAGGAGCTCATCGAAGGGCGGAGACACCCAGGAGGCGGAAGGCTGAGCCCCGAAGGCCTTGAGGAAGACCGACTCCTCAGCGGAAGGGGGTTTGGACTGCCAGTCGCCTCGTTGCTTGAGGATTTCTAAGATGTCCACAAAGGAGACATCATCCGAGGACGACTTGGGGGACCCCTCCGCATCATCGAGGTCGGTGTCCGATGTGAGAGACTCATCAGGCGAGTCGACGTGCTTCCTCTTACACTGTCTCTTCCTGGGAGGTTCCTCCGAGGAAGCCTCGGAGGGACCCCCAGGAAGGGAGGAATCCCCAATGGGGGTGACCTCAGGCCCCAGGGCTCCACTGTCTTGAGACAGGGGGACAACAAAGGAACTAGTCTCCATGCCAAGGGAAGGTGACGGAGAGATGGTGGAGGTAGCCAAGGAAGATATGGCCAAAGCACTCCACATGGCCCTGAAGGCCGGACCCCCCCCCCCGAGTCCTGGGAAGGTCCGATCCCCGAGACCACAACGGTAGACGGCACTCCCGCAGCCGACGCACCGAGAGGGTGGCTCGGGACCGAAAGCATCGGACCCGAGATGTCACCCCCGGGGCCAACCGAGGAGGTCCGTGTACCGAACTCCGACCCGAAGGTCGGGGTTGGAGTAAGGGTCGGAGCCGACTCGAGAACCTCCACTGGCTCCACTAGCACCGACTCCAACAGCGCCGAGGCTGTTGGAGGAGGAACCAATACCACAGGGTGGACGATCGGCTCCGAAGCCGACTGGGCTGGAGCCGAGACTAATTTTTGGAAAACTGGAGACTGGAACAGCCTTTGCAGCACCCTGTCTATATCCGAATCGGACATCCTCGAAGACCGAGAAGAGACCGATCGGGCCCGAGTTGACTTCTCCGCCGGTTCTGAAAGACTGGGGGACCGGCTCCGAATAGTCTCGAGTAATATCAGCGCCGAGGGAGATTCCACCAGTACAGCAATTTCCCTCTGAGCCGACAGGGACTTCGGCGCCGAGGTAGAAGAGTCTGAGCGAGCGACCTTTCTCGGCTCCGAAACCAACGGCTGGAGGCATCGAGGCAGACCGTTCCGACCTCGGCTCCGAAGTCCATGGAGCCGACGAAGAAGCCTGCCTTGATTTCTTTGCTGTCGGCTCCGACGGACTGGTCGGAGCCAAAGACCTCTTCTTTTTGGAAGGAGAGGGAGAAGAAGATAAAGCCTCTTCAAAAGAAGGGGTGATAAGCCCTTTCAATATTAATTTGTTTTTCCTCTCTTGGAGGACACGTGAAGAAAAAGCGTGGCATACACTGCACGACTCTTGAAGGTATTTGGGGCCTAAACAATAAACACACAGAGAGTGCTCATCCGTGATTGACATTTTGTACCCACACTTGGTACACTTCTTAAAGCCCGAAGGCCTATGTTCCTTCGACATATCACAAATACACACACCAAAATCAAGGTAACTGAGAACACAGCAAAGCCTAATCCTTCTAACTTAAACAGGATAGGCCAACAACTCACACAGACGAAAAAAGGTTGTAACACAGCTCTAGCAGAGCGCGAGGGCAAGGCCCCTCTAACTAAAACGGAACCTCGACGTGTAGACAAATACTAGACATAAAAAATTTTGTAACAAACAATTTGGTAACAAAAAGGACCTTAAGAATGTCCAAAATAGAGCGTGAGGGAATCCCTACTATTCAGGCGGGAACCTAACGCTAACAACAATCCACACAAACACAAACTCTACGAAAAATGTTTAGTAGCTGTTAAAACAGCTTTTGGTTGAAAAATTAACAAATTTCTGACAGGAAATTAGTCAGTAAAGAGTACTTAGCCCAGCCAAGTCGAGACCACGTCTATTGCTGTCAAGCGGCAAACGAGATCTGGGGAAGTAGTGGTGGTGCATCCTGGGATATAGAATAGCTCAGCCAATTAGAGACTTTGCTCTATAGTATAGCGTGCAGAGTCGGAGCAGAGGATCGGCTCCGAACCCATCAGTACAGAATGTAGGCGAGATAGGATCACATAACATCTGTCCTTTAACCACTGATCTCTTCTGGGATAAAGGGTGGGAGCTATTGAAATGTAAAAACATGACAGAATATGTAGGTTTTCGATTAATCTGGGAAATATACCTTTTATTAATACTATCCTTTACCAGTAAAACATCTAAATAATTACTTCTAGAAGCACCTCTCTCATGACATAATTTAAGAAGGTAGTGGTGTTCAAAAAATTTATAAAATTGGATATTTCATCAAATTCTTTTTCCAAGCAATAAATACATCATCCAAGTAACAGATGTACAATTCACATGCTTTAAACCATTCATCATTAAATAAAAACTGATGCTCCAATTCCAACATCACAATATTTGCAAAGAGGCTCCCACAGGCAGCCCCCATGGCAACTCCTTGTAACTAGACATAAAACTGGCTTTCAAAATAAATTTAGTTATTCTTTAAAACACTTTCATGCATCTCCTCATATACATTAATCTGATATTGTTGCAATCCTTTCCTAAAAGGAAAACAAGAAAACCATAAAACCCCTATGTTATGGGGAATGACAGAATATAGGTTGTTAAAAATAAACAGTCCTCATGTAGTTCAACCTATTACACTTCTTTAAAAAATTCCATGAACCAACACAAGTAGGGTTCATACAGTAAAAAATCTTTAAGTTTCACATCCAAAAATTTACCAAAAGGAGCTGTAATTGAATTCCAACCATCAACTATTGGCCACATGGGTGGACTGTACAAGTCTTTATGAATTTTAGGTAGACCAACCATAGCTGGAATAACTGGGTGGTCAACATGTAGAAATTTATATTCATCAAGAGAGATACATTGTTCTAATACCATGTCACTCAACTGAGATCTAATCTTACTACATGTTATGTTAAATTCATTTTTAGAGACATGCTGATAAGTATCTTCAAATAATAATGCACAAATTCTGTCAGAATAATCTTGACTGTTCATGACCACCAAGCCCACTCACTTTGGCCGGTTTCATAAATCTTATATCCAAGGACTTACCCCAAATGAGTAAATCTTGCTCAGCTTTAGACAGATTATTCTTCATTTTCACCATACCTGTTTCTTACTCATTCTGTAAATCCAGTTCGCACATCTTCTCAAACAGGCTTAGGATGGGATGTAACGAGGAAATGCAAATGTTAGCAACCTTAATCTTGTCTGCTAAAGGTGCCAAAAGTGATCCATTATCATGAAAGTAAATAGATAAATTAAGCTTCCTAATAAACAATTTAAAATCCAGAAATCCCTCCTTCTCCATATCGTCTCTTAATAACACTCCCATTCACGTAGAATCCAGTACTAAGCTCTTATGCGTAACCATCGACGATCAGCTTAAATTTGACTTGCATGTTAATAACTGTATCAAAAAGACTCATTCAAAACTAGGGCTCCTTTACAGTAACAAGAAATTCCTTACCTCTGAAGCTAAGATTACTCTCTCTCTTACCTACCTTCTACCCAGTCTAATGTACAATTCTCATATTCTCACAAATCTTAACTCAGCACTCCTGACCAAACTTGAATCTACCTACAACTAAGTAGCTAGATTTGCTGTCCAACAAACCTACAAATCCCATCGCTGTCTCTCTCTAAAACACCAAAACTGGCTTGAATTACCCCTCCAGCTTCTTCTCTCTCAGCTCCAGATCATCCATTCTATCCTATACCAGCCTTCCTACTGCCCAGCACTATCCCCTCTCATCTCCCATTATTCTCCCTCCAGACCTCTCCGAAGCTCTAACCAAGACCTACTACAAATTTACAAACCCAAGTCTAAATTTGGATGTAACATGTACAGCTATCACCCCACTATTGCCTGGAATAGGCTCCCACTAGAAATCAGGACCCTTACACATCCTAAACAATTTAAGACAGCCACCAAAGAGCACTTTAAAAGTCACTGATCCGGCCACTGCACTCTTCTTCATTAACATCCCCTACTTCTCACATCTTAATCTACTTTCTGCCCTTAACTCACTCTTCTCACTAGCTCTCTCTAATCTTCCTTGAATACTGTTTCTACTGTCTTCTAAAATCTATTAAGCAAATTGTCTCAGAGAAACTTTCTATTGTAATTGTCTTGCCTTCATGCAACTACATCAGGATAAAAATGGGTTTTTGTAAGCACTTACCCCAAAAACTATACTCATCTTAATAACATATTTCTTTTTACACATCTTGAAATAGATATGCTATACTCCTGATTATTGACACTGTATAACATTGTATTGCTACTTAATGCCTTGTAATAATCCTGTAACATTGCTGTTTAATGCTAATTTATAATGAAAATTGTATAACATGTTGAAGCTTTTCTACCCGGGCCTCCGCTGAAAAAGGGCTCTTCAGCTCAGTCGGAAAATAACAGTCAACAAATGAAAAATACATAAATAAAATAAATAAGCAACGCAGCAATATTCATTCTCTGTGCTGGTACAAAGGTAATTCCACTAGACAGCAAGTTTGCTGCTGAATAATTGAACTGTTGTGAACTGAAATTGTAAATCTTAAAGTTGCCAGCATATTTAGAAACAACAGAACAACGTGATGAAAAAGCAATTGGTGAGTCTGAAGCATTCGTTAACAACACGCCCAATTCTTCTTCCTGGAAGACTGTTGTTACCACCCTAAGTGGCAATGATGAAAAGGTGAGCTATAAGTCAAATCTGCTGACTGGTTCATTTGGAGGAGTTGGTCTCAATAACAATCCTCCCACTGGACCCTCTGATGATGGTTGTATTTTGCTTTGAACTTTTCTGATCGACAAAGGTGAGGGGA
>NC_056725.1:614488654-614538654 GCF_019279795.1 Protopterus annectens
AGTTTAGGAACCACTGATGTAGTCTATACTTTGTGGCAACCTTTATGAATCCCTTTCAATATTTAAAGCTGCAAGAATATCAGCAAAAAAACTAAAATTAGGAGGAAGAAGGTGCAATTTACTTCTGTGTTGTCTGTTCAGTAAAAATAGTGTACACTTAGTGTAGGTGTTATTGAATCCTAGGGTCTATCTTTTTGTAACACCTGGTCCTGGGTTGAGCCTCTGTAATAGATTAAAGGATTTGCTAAAACATTTTAGATAATAAGAGTGGGCCAAATGCAAGAAGAGTCTACACCATGCATGAGGTAAGCACATTATGTACACTAATAAGGACAGAAATAAAGCAGTGAATTAAAAAAATACTATATTAGGACCCCAGAGAGCATATTTGCCTGGTTCTCCATAAACATACGACATCCCACAATCATGCTGAGAGATGAAAATGTTGAACGGCCTACCCTTAAAGTTCATTCATAGCACACTTCTAACATTAACCTTATTGACACTACAGGGAAAGAGAATATACTTGACTGGATAGTAACTATCACAACTACAAATATCATTGTGTCAGGTGCCCACCCAGTCTCTCTCAGTGACCATCATCCCACATTTGTCCATTGGCGACAATAAAAGGGGATGACTATGTACTTTTTGGCATTTAGCTTGAGGCCATGATTCTGACACCAGGTATCCGTCTCAGTGAGACCCCTTTGGAGGATGTCTGTGTCAGCCGAAGAGTCAATTACAGCCCCTAGTTTGCAGTCGTCTGCAAACCTGGTCAGCCATAGACCTCCTGTGCTTGCCTGTACCTCTGAGAAGTATATGCTGAACAGGAGGGGTCCTAGGACTGAGCCCTGGGGAACGCCACTTGTAACCAGTTTAGAGTCGGACCTAGCTACCGCAACTTTCACCATGTGGGTTCTGTCCGTGAGCCAGTTGGCAACCCATATTGTGACGTAGGGGTTTATGTTCAGGCTGGTGAGCTTGTCTATAATACCAGAATGGGGAATGGTGTCGAAGGCCTTAATGAGGTCTAGGTAGGCTGTGTGTACCACCTTTCCCTCGTCTATAGCCTTGGTAACTGTCTCAAAGAAGTCCACCAGGTTTAAGAGGCATGATCTGCCCTTAACAAAGCCAAACTGGGTAGGGTCCACTGTTTGGAGGTTCCCAATGTCTTTGTTAATGAGTTCCATGATGATGCGCTCCATAGCCTTGCAGACCAAGCTAGTTCCTTTAAAATTCTTTCATTAGACAAGGCGGTTGGCTACTTCAACCAGATCTTCTTATGAATACTGAACTCCTTCACTCCAATTTTAAAAAAAGTGCAGTTTATAACTACCCCCTGCATGTCAAATGAGATTAATCAACTAATGGCAAATGGATAAGGCACGGAAACAATGGGAGGTATCCCAAATTACATATCTATAACAAATCAGGAACCAAGTCAAAACATGACTAGAATATACAAACTAAACAACCATAAAAATAACTCCAAAGAAACACAAGCATTGCTACTATTCTTAACAAACACTTTACAGAAACAGCAAGCACTGTCACACAACAATACAATACAAATAATCTGACTAATCTTTCTGTCTTCCTTCGTGGAACATTTGACCTATAACTGACCACTGTGTCACAGTTAATACAAAAAAAATACTACAAAAACTAAAACCCACCAACCCACCCCTACTGCATCACACCTTCTTCCTTTACAATATCGACACACAGCCTCTAAGGTGGCAACCTACCCAGTAACAATACTCTCATTCACTCCAATGGAGATCAGGAGGTTTGCACTGTAACTTAAGCCTTTTGACAGAATCAAATTATGCCCTCACATTTCAAACAAATGTTCATATTTCTGGAACCACAGGGGTTATGAAAGAAGTATAAACGGCAAACCCTTCAGCAAAAACTATTTTTATAGTGTTAGTATTATTTAGGTTCTAGGTCTTAAACTGAATTTTATAAGTCACAGTAAACACAGAAACTATTACGTTTGTAATATTTTGTAAACAACTTATAATATTTCAGCAACCACTCAAGTTACACACATACGGTCAGTAGCATTTTATTCATCTAGCTGAGAGCTTTCATATGAGGCTAAGGAGTAAAGTCTATATTACTTGGTTGTTGAGATATTTAGAAAAAGATGAAAATTGTATCTATATAAATTAATATCATAAAAACAACAGTTAATATCTCTTTGCCTGCACTAGACAGAGGTCAAATATTAAAGCAGTTGAGTTTGCCATCATGTAAGCTTTAAGATGAAATATTTTAAAACTTTGTACATAATATGGTTTTGGAATTATTGATGCAAATATGAACAAGCAATATCTGATGCCCAGAGGTGTCAGTAGGAGTTAACTGCAAATGCACCTGTAGGCGTCACTCGGATGTAATGAGATACATACATACATACATACACGTATGTCTTTCACCTCTGGAAGAAATCCCATGCAATTCATATTCACAAGTGAGGGAAGTCAAATAACTTTTCAAACTTTTGACAGTGAGTCATTTTGCCAAACCTCGCCAAAATACAAGAAAATATTTGTTTTTTCAAACAAGAAACTTCTTTATACACAACAACAGGCTATCTCCAACCCTATTTCTAGACCCGTCGAAGGCCTTTGATATGGTCAACCACAAATTACTCATTCATTCCCTAAAATCCATCTCCCTAGTTAACCATGCCATTCAGTGGTTCCTATCCTACCTGAATGGCAGACAACAGGCTGTATTATAACGGGACAAACTGTCCACCCTGCTACCTCTCACCCTTGGTGTCCCTCAGGGCTCTATTCTAGGTCCTCTACTCTTTTCTGTCTTCATCAACAATCTTCATACTGCCATCCCTGATGCAACCTGCATTAAATATGCAGACGATTCTACCATGATCTGCACGCTCTCCTCCCCTTTAGACCTGCAAACCTTAACACAAAACACATTTCACAGTTGAAAATTGGCTCTCTAATCACTGTCTATTGTTAAGACCCAACAAAACTAAACTGATCCTCTTTACCCCCACCAGTAGATCCACCGCATTTTCCTTTTCTATAACATCCAACAACTGTACCTCTATCTCTCTCCAGATGACCATACTAAGCTTTTAGGAGTAACAGTGGACAATAATCTCAAATCTGATCTGAATATCAATAAAACTATAAAAAACATTAATAAGAAGATTGGCTCATTATATAGAAGCAAACTTTTTCTAACTCTATTAGCTAGGACAGCAATCACCCGCTCACACCTGCTTTCTGCCCTTCTATATGCCTCGGGTCTATATTACAACAATGAACATTCAAAATGTCGAGTGTTCTAATATCGAACCTTAGCAATCGAAAAAAAAAAAAACATAAAACATTTGGAACAGCGAATTTTTTCCTAGGGGAAAAAAATTCACTGTTCCAAAACACATACACACAACACAAGCACACCAAAGAAACAACAATCTACACACACCTAAACTCTAACACTTAACCCTACACTAAACTATACAAACACCACTAACTATCAACTTACCTTAACACAAACCCTAAGGTCCGTCACTATTGCATAGTCACCTCACCTGCGCCCTAACCCTAACTCACCTAACCCACATGTCCACACAATCGCACACTTACCTGACCCACGGCCTAACCCACATGTCCACACAATCGCACACTTACCTGAACCCAACCCATAACTTTTCACCAGAGCACTGAAAATACTGAAGCAACAGAAACGGACAACCAAATTCTTTCCCTAGGAAAGAATTTGGTTTCCTGTTACTTCGATATTTTCAGCGTTCACTGAAAACGAGTCGATATTAGAACACCCGACATTTCAAATGTTTGGTGTTCTAATATAGACCCATATGCTTCCCCTATACTCTCCAATTTGAACAAAACCAGACTTAGTAAGCTCTCTCACTGTTACAACCATATTACCAGATTTGCCATAGGCTCAACATTTATGACACAGCACTGTCAAAACCTCAGTCTTCTCGGGTGGCTAGAACTGCCTAGCTGACTTCTGTTCAATCAGCTAATAGTAGCACACAAAAGTCTGTACCACCCTGAAAATACTCTGACACTCACAAATATCATAAAGCCATACAGTAATTCAAGGCAACTATGATCATCCAAACCCACAAAGCCATTAACTCAACCGGCGAATTTCCTGTTTGCCATCATCGTTGGTAAAGCTTGGAATTCAGTTCCATCTAACCATACCCTCGAACCTTAAGTCTCTTCAAAAAAAGGTCTCAAACAGTATTTTAAAGAGCACTAGCTTTGTCCCTGTACTAACCCTGATTAATCACTACTTATTCAATGCCTTATTTAAATTAATAATGTACGCATCACTTGCTCGTAATAGCTTGCTGCAACTTGTTGTTTTTGTATACTATTACACATTGTGTAGATTGCGAGGACCTACTAGAGGGCTTTGTAAATATGTTTAACTCATATCTGTTATGTTCTATCTGTGTTATCTAGAGCTTTACTCCCCGGGCCTCCGCTGAAAATGGACATATATCCAGTCGGCCTTTCCTGGTCAACATATGTAAAATAAATAAAATAAAAATAAATAAATAAATAAATTTTCATGTATGAAAATAAATCATACCGACATGATCTCAGTTGCAAACATTATACATTACAAATCATGCTAACACAACTGTAGCTGAAAACATTATACATCAACTGTTTATTTTATTTATTTATTTTGGCTCCCTGCTATAAGTGCAAGCTTACTTGACAGTGCAAATCCTGACACAAGACAGTGGGTTACAAAGCATGCTGTCACACTGTTAAAGATTTAAGCCGGGGCATGTTAACATGGCTGATACCACACACACCCCTGCTACTTAGATATAATAACTTGGAGATCACTGTACCGCATAGTACCCCATTACAAACAGACCTAAAACACAAAATCAGACATCTCAACCTCTTAACACAAGATATCTGAACAAAGTCTACAATAATGGAGGGACATAAGCTTAAAAGTAGAGACAGATTTTAAATACTGCTCTTATAAACTCTTAAAGTTGCTAGAATAACAGGATTTGTGTTGGCATGCATTTTCTGCAGGATATGAAGTCTGAAACTCGAACATATGTCATTATATAGTGACTTTGATCCTCAATGACTTGCCAGAAAACTACAAATCTTATGAGGAACTGACCAAAAATATAAGGCAAAAATTTGGACAGTCTGCAAAAATCTGACAGTTGAGAGGTATGCATGAAATTAATCTGCTACATTAGTCCCAACCCTAACCCTATCCCACACTCAATAATATATACTCTTACAAACTAATGTCAAAGTTTTCAGTCTTTACAAAAGCTTCGGCATTAAAACAAAACCCCACTTCCTTTTAAAGAAGCACAGCTTTCACGCAACAGTAAGAGTCTCTGTTCCTCATTTCATTTCATACGAGTTTACTGCATCATATGAGTGCCATAAATTTTTACTGACAAAAGCTTTCATCACGTGCAGATTGTCAGAAATTTAATTGGTTGTGAAGCTGGTCAAATTATTTTGCATTCTAACTTCAGGCAGTCAACTGTAACATATCTTAAGACAATTTCTTGTTTTCCCAGTTATGCAACCCTATGGTAGTTTATTTTGGGGAGTATGGTTTACATATTCTTTCTTCTCATCCCTAAATTCACACTACTCCAAGGATCACAGTTACAGTCTTTAGACTTTTAATGGCCACCCGCTTAAATTTAACTCACACATTACTTCCCTGTACTGTTTACTTGATGTAGCATACCTGCATTGTATATTAAACTATGTAAGCTTTTATTAATATATATTTTCTTTCTACCTTTGTTCTGGGTCATGGCTGAAAAGGTCCCTTGGAATAGTCTTCTTACCCAGTACACAAATAAAAGTGTATGATAGAAATGTCAGAAATATTAAACACTGTTTTTTAATTGGCCCACAAAAAAATTTTTTTTGAAAGTAATTCAGTTAAAATTATATTATGGCACGAGTTTTGAGTCGTAGAGGTTTTGGCCCTAAGTATACTTCAGGTTACTCAGGTTCAATATGTGGTTCAGGTGCTGGGTGAGCCATCAGAAAAATGATGGGAGTGAGCAGCTATCTGTCCATCCCCAAGAAATGGTGATAGCAGATTCTTTCTGCAAGGCCTCTATCCTGTGGAAAAGCCTCGGACTGCAACACTAGAATTTAGTATTCTAGGGAGTAGAAAGTGCCAAGGGGTACACATGCACATGTTCAGGAATACATTAATTTAACCACACCATACTTAATATATCAGATTTAGAGCTTTTTTCAAGCTTGACAAAGGAAAATTTTTGCACCATACATATACTGGGATGGCAAGATTTGAATTCTACCTTGGTTAACAAAAGAATTCAGTACAGTTTAACATTCCATCTTATCATGAACTTGACTGACTAATCTAAATGTAATTCATGAGCATCAAATCAGAAGACGAAGATCTCATTTTCTTCGCATGAAAGTCCCAACTTTCCTCATATGAATGTCTCATGAAACTTAACTCGTCACCTTTTAACACATACTCAGTCCTTTGTATACTCCATTGTTCATACTTACATATCTTGCTGTACCTGTCTGTCAGCCATTACATCACTTCACCATGAATCTACAAAAACATTTTTCTGTACCAACATCAAAATGTACAACATCAGTGAGGTATGTCAGTGGAAAAGTACTAGAAAACATTTAAATACATAAAGCATTTGTACCTTAAACCTCATTTCTTATTCACTTTTAAACAGACATCAACCAAAATGAATCACTCTGTTAGTTATGTATTCTGCAGTTTAAAGCAGTTAAGTATTAGTTTTCTACTTCACACTCTAGTTTCTGGATGGAATCTTGGTCCACTGTAGCAGTACTTGTACTTTATTTTCTGGTCAGTGGTGATGGTGAGCGTATGCTAAACAACACAAAAATCTAATCTCCACTGGATGATAACTACAGTCTTAGTTCTCACTTATCTCTACTGGTGTTCTTAGATGCCAGGCATCAGAAGAAATGAATGGGTCAATATGGAATAGAGACTTGATGGCCACTAAGAAGAGTAGGGCAACAAAAATAATTAACTAATTATTTCCGTTCGTTAACTGGGATATTCGGTGCATGAAACCTGATAAAGGCAATGGGATAGAAATCATGGACAGTGGAGATTATTCTAATAGTATGAGTAAATTATTAATGGCTGAAATGTATTATGAAAGCTCCATAAATGAAATTAATATATCATACAGAATGATAGATATATTACTGGATGACATGGTAATGCAAGGCCAGATTAGTGAAACAGAACATGATTACTTGAAAAATGAACACCCCATGGTACCGAATATATGTTATACCAAAGATCCACAAAAGGTTAAAAAAATCCCAGTTTTCGACCTATTGTGGATTGAAAACATGCAAAAACTTGTTTCATTAGTAAATATCTCGATTCTCATTTGAAAAAGGGTATGAATGTTTTTCCCTACATTTGTAAAGATTTGTGGCAATTTTTAGAGAAGTTGAATGAAACTGAAGTGACCAGTGGCATAATGTTAGTTACTACTGATGTTTGTAACCTGTTTTCTGTAATATTTATTTATTTATTTTCAGTTTGATGACCGGGGAGGTCCACTGGGCTCAAGGAGCCTGTTTTCAGTGGAGGCCCGGGGAGAAAAGCTCCACAAAACATAGCAGACATAGTAACAATTAAACAATTAGTAAAAATTATGTAGTAAAACATAAGCACAGTAGAATACCAACATAGTATGGTATAGAGTGCATATTTACATGTGAATACAATTAGAGGTCGATAATACAGAGTCACTGTTATACTGAAGTTTTAAATCTTCTGAGAATGCTATGAAAGAAACATTTGTAAGAAAACAGTAAATATGATTGAACTCCTATTGGGTAAGGTGGAAGGTAGTTTATGTATATGTATGTATTCATGTATTAGGCAGGATTAGGTAGGTAGAGTGCAAGTGCATTTCCTGTTACTGGAGAGGTAGGAATGGAGCTGGGTTTTGAAGTTATCAAAGTTTTGAGAAGTTCTTAGAGAGGGAGGAAGAGAGTTCCATTTTTTGGCTAAGGAAATTGATAGGAGAAGCAGACCTGAGGGACGGTTTGGTTTGTATACAGAAATGAGATTTTGGTGAGCAGATCTTAAGAGTTCTGTGAGGGGTATATAGTGGTAAGATATTAGTTAATGCAGGGCACTTAGTGGGTTTAAAAATGAGTTTGTGGGCTGTAGTGATTTGGAGGTAGTCGGGAAGTTCTAGCCATTGCAGTAGGTGGAGAAGTATGCAGTGGTGGGCAGAGTACTTGGACTTGGTGGCAAACTTTGAGATTTTGGTGTAACAGGATTCCAGTTTAGAGGAGACAGAGGAAGATAGGTTGGTTAGTAGAGGGGCACCATACATCAGAGATGGTAGTAAGTAGGTAGTGGCGAGGGTCTGTCTTGTGGAAGGGGACAGAAAATGGGAGTTCCTGTACAGCATGCCAAGTTTCTGATGTGTTTTCTTAATGTTTAGCTGAATATGGGTGTTGAAATTGTTCAATAGTGACCCCAAGAAGTTTAGCAAAAGGAACAACTTCAATAGTGGAGTTGGCATGGCTGATAATGTTGAAGGAGGTTTTGTCAAGAGGATGAGATTTAAGAGGGAGAGAATAGTAGAATTTTAGATTTGTTGGCATTTCGACAGAGGTGATTTTGAAGCATCTAGTTCTCAGTGGTGGAAAAAGCAGTTTGGGTTTTTGTTTGGAGTACTTGGAGGTCAGAAGCAAAACAGGCTAGAGTTGAGTCGTCTGCATATTGGACTATCTTGGTGCTAGGAATAGCTCTGTGGAAGTCATTAATAAAGATATTAAATAGCATTGGGTCGAGTACAGATCCTTAGGGGACACCAGTTGGGGTTGGGAGGAAGGTTGAGGTGCCAGTTTTCCATTTTACGGCCTGAGATCGGTCAGAAATGTAGCTGCTGAACCAGGCAAGGGTGTTCTGTGAGAGATTAAGATTAACAAGGTGGTTTTGGAGATGGGAATGGGAGACAGTATAAAAAGCCTTGGAGAGGTCAAGGAGGACTGTGGATACAAGTTCTCCAGAGTCACGGGTGTAGTTTACTATATCTAGGAAAGAGAGGAGAGCAGTTATTGTGCTATGGCCCTGACGAAATCCATGTTGAGTTGGGGTGAGGAGTTGGTTATTCATAAGGAATGGCATGAGTTGGAGGTGGATGCATTTCTCAAGTATTTTTGAAATAGGTGAGAGAATGGCTATGGGCCGGAAGTTGGAGATAATATTATTTTTGCCTCCTTTGTGGAGGGGTAGGATGAAGGATGCATTCCACAGTTTAGGAAAATAAGATTCCTGTATGGATCTGTTAATTAGAATGCTAATGGGGATGGCGATGCCATCTACTGCGAGTTTTAGAAAGAGTGATGGGATGTTGTCAGGGGCACTGGAGCCTGGCTTAAGCTTAGAGAGGAGTTTAGTTATATATGAGGCGGAAATGGGTTTGAGGCGAAAGATGGGAGATGAGAAAGGAATGGATGGTGGAGGAGAGGGTTTGAATAGGGGGGGCGAGTTGCTGTATGGGAAGGTCTTGTTGAGTTCTGCTATGGAGTTAATAAAGAAGGAGTTGAATAGTGTGGCTATATCTGGGTCAGACTTGCTAGTGTCAAGGGAAAGATCGTTTTTGGTACCAGGGTTGAGAAGAGAGTTGATTGACTTCTAGAATTGTTTCGGATTTTTGAAATGATAAGAATGAAGTTTGGTATAGTATGATTTTTTTATCCTGTATAATATGTGTTTTGGCTAGGTTACGGAGTTGTTTATATTTAAGAAGGGCGTCTGGGTTCTTATTGCGATGGTAAAGTTTCCAGGTTTTGTCCCTTTGTTTCATAAGTATTTTGGTGTCTTTAGTAAGCCAAGGGGCTGAGTTGGTTTTTATACGTTTTGTTCACATGATGTTGGGTTATCATGGTTGGAAACACAGTTATTAAGAATTAAAAGTTTGACCAAGATCAAATAAACGTGCACGTCACTTTATCACGGTGGTGCAATGGTAGCGTTGTTGCCTCACAGCAAGAGGTTCTCCCGTTCGATTCTTGGCTGGAGTGCGGGGAGTGCCTTCTGTGTGGAGTCTGCATGTCCTCCCCGCGGCTGGGTGGGCGTTTGAAACACATGCGTAAATGGGCATGCCTTCGTTGAAGGTTTAACGTCGAGCTGGCACCTCGGCGTTCCTGAAAATCTACTGCCAATCATTAGCGGACTGTAGTTCCGCTGTGGCGACCCCTAACCGGGAAAAGCCAAAGGACAACAACTGGGATAATCAGACTTGGCAACTACCCTTTTTCCAGCATATTCATGGGGAAAAAAGCTCCACATACTATTGCACTACACAGATGGTATAACATAAAATGTAGATACAGAAATACTATACATTTGGTACAGTTAACAAGCAGTAAGAAACATTATGAATAAACACAAAGCTACTTAACAGAACAGAACTGTATCTTCTTCTAATTGCAGGGGAGAGACTGGTTAGAAGTGGAAGCGAATATAAAGGAAAGAAAGGTCTGAAGTAAGGTGAATAAGATAAGCAAAGAAATCTAAGTCGTAGGAGGCTACAGAAGATGCACTGCAGAGTGAATGATGACAGATGAGGGGGCTGGTAGGGAGAATACTAGCACTGTTAGCACCATGACAATTGGGCTGCCAGGGACAACCCTAATATTTTTAGCACCACGATGAGTGGGACGGCAAGGAGAATCCTAGAACTGCTAGCACCATGATAAGTGGGCTTGGATGAAAAACACTAGCCCTGTTCTCAACACGAGCGGGCTGGTAGGGATCATGCTAGCACTGTTAGCATCCCGATAAGTGGTCTGGTAGGGAAAACACAAGCACTGTTAGCACTACAAAGAATGGGCTAGTAGAGAGAACACTAGCACTGCTAGCACCAAAATGAGTGGGCTGGTAGGGAGAACCCTGGCATTGATAGCACCATGATGTGTGTTCTGGTATGGTGAAACCTAGCACCGTTACCATGATGATGAGTGGGATAGTGAGAACATTAGTAATGTTAGCAACATTATGAATGGGCTGGTAACAGAACCCTTACACAGTCAGCACCACAATCCGTGAGTTGGTAAGCAGAACCCTAGTTGCCTTAGCTCACAATGAGAGGGCTGGTTAGGAGGACACTATCACTTTTAGCACCACAATGAGTGGGCTGGTAAGGCCAACCTTAGTACTGTTAGCACCATGACAAGTGTGCTCATAGAGAGAACCCTACTAGCATCACGACAGTGATATGGTAGGGAGAACTGTGGCACTCTAACACCATGAAGAACAGATGGGCAGGAAAAACACTAGCAGTGTTAGCCCCACAATGGGAGAGCTGGTTGGGAGAACACTGGCATTGCTATCAACAGGGTAAGTGGGCTGATAAGGAGAACCCAACAACTCATAGCACCATGATGAGTGGTCTGGTAAGGAGAATCCAAACACTGTTAGTAACACAATGAATGGGGCTGTCAGGAAGAACACTAGCACCTCCCACACCATGATGAGGGAGAGTAGAGCACTATAAATAAATATATATATATATATGGTTCTACCTCAGTTAAACAACACGCCGGAACATCGACACGGAAATCGCGAGCCCCAGAAGATCGACAGTTCAGAAGACCGACGCGACGGGACCCAGAAGATCGACAGTGCAGAAGACCGACCAGACGGATGAAAGCACCGACGCCGAGGATGCCGACATGGGAAAAGGCTGTGTAAGTATGCGGTAGTGACGGATGTTAGGGTGCGAGTAAGGTAAGTGTGGATATTGACGGTCTGTGGGGATAGGGGCGGGATAATTGAGTTAGGGTTAGGGAGCGGGTCAGGTAAGTGTGCGGTAGTGATTGTGTTTGGGTTAGGGGCGGGATAAGTGAGTTAGGGTTAGGGAGCGGGTCAGGTAAGTGTGCGGTAGTGATTGTGTTTGGGTTAGGGGCGGGATAAGTGAGTTAGGGTTAGGGAGCAGGCCAGGTAAGTGTGCGGTAGTGACGGACCTTAGGGTTAGGGTTGTAGGTAGTTGTGTATGTGAGGTTTAGTGTGGGTTTGTAGGGATTTTGGTGCGCTTGCGTTGTGTATGTGGTTTTTGGCCCGGGAATGTGTTTTGTTTGTTGATTGTGGTGTGTGCAGTGTATGAGGTTTCGTGTTTGTGTACCGTCGGTTATTTCGTTGTCGGGCATGTGGGATTTCGTGTTTTTGTACTGTCGGTTATGTGGTTTCGGTGATTGCGTTGTCGGTGTTTTGGGGATTCGTTTATGTGAGGTAGAACCATATATATATATATATATATATATATATATATATATATGTATAGCACTGTTAACATCATGATGAGTGATCTGGAATGAAGAAACCTAGCACTTTTACCAACATAAGGAGCGAACTCATAGGAGAACACAAGTAATGTTAGTAACACGAAGAGTGGGTGGACAGTGAGAACCCTAGCACTGTTAGCACTGTAATGAATGGGCTAGTAGGGACAATCCTTCCACTGTTTGCACCATGATAAGTGGGCTGGTAGGGGGAACCCTTGCATTGTTAGCATCACAAACAGTGGGCTGGTAGGGAGAATCCTAAACCTGAAAACAGCATGAGGAGTGGCTGGTAAAGAGAATGCAACCACTGCTACCAGCACGATGAAGTGGGCTGCTAGGGAGAACAATAGCATTTTTAGCAACAAAGTGAGTGAGCCAGTAGAGAGAACACTAACACTGTTGGGACCAGGATGACTGAGATGGGTGGGAGAACACTTGCACTGCAAGCACCACGATGAGTGGGCTATTTGAGAGAAACCTAGTACTGTCAGCACCATGATGAGTGGGCAGGTAGAGAGAATCCTAGCACTGTATGCACGATGATGAATGGGTTGGTAGAGAGAACACTAACATTGTTAGCACAGTGATGAGTGGGCAGGTAAGGAAAACCCCTGCACTGTTAGCACTGAAATGGTTTGTCTGGTAGGGAGGAACCTAGAACTGTTAGGACCATAATGAGTGGCATGTTATGGAGAATCCTAGTACTGTTAACACCATGATGAATGGGCTGGAAGGGAGAACCCTAGCGTTATTAGAACCCTAATGAGAATGCTAGCAGGGAGAAACGTAGCACTGTTAGGACCACAATGTGTGGGCAGTACGGAGAAGACTAGCACTATTACTACCACAATGACTGGGCTAATACGGAGAAAAAAACCATTGTTAGCACCATGATGACTGGGCTCGTTGGGAGAATACTAGGACTTTTAGCACCATGCTGAGCGGGATGGTAGAGAGAACACTAGCACTGTCACCACCATGAAGAGTGGGCTGGTAGGAAGAAACTTAGTATAATTAGTACCACGATTACAGGGCTGATAGGGAGACCCCTAGCAATGTAAGCGCCATGATGAGTGGGCAGGTATGGAGAAAACTACTCCTGTTAGCACCACAATGAGTGGGCTGATAGGCAGAACCCTTGCACTGTTAGCACCACGATGAATGTGCTGGTAGGGAGAACCCTTGCACTGTTAGCACCACAATGAGTGGGTGAGTACAAAGAACACTAGCACTGTTAGCACCATGATGAGAGGACTGGAAGATAGAACCCTACCACTGTATAACCATGATGATAAGGCTGGTAGGGAGAACAACAGCACTGTTAGAACAACAGTGAGTGGGCTGATGGGGAAAACCCTAGATCTGTTAGCACCACAACGAGTGTGTTGGCAGAGAGTCCACTGGCGCTGTTAGCACCATGATGAGTGCTCTCATAGGGAGAGCCCTGGTACTGCTAGCACCACGAAGAGTGGGTGGTAGGGAATAGTAGCAGTATTAACACAACGATTGTAAATATATATAAACAAAATCTATTCTAAAAAAACTACTAAACATATATTTTAACTTTAATAAAGGGCTAATAGAGCAGGCTTCATTCACCCGGGGGTGCTGTTGCATTTCATTTCAACTGCCAAATAAGCTCCTTAGCCAACAGGTGTTCTTCAATAATACAGCCCTTTGGGTCTTTTTTTATTTGCTGTAGAATTGTAAATTTTAATCTGTGACTAGGGCAAGCCTGTATATGTCTGTACAAGGCATTAGTAGTTTTTGCCTTGTTAATCTTCAGGTCATGTTCATAAATTCTCTCGTTTAGTTTTCTGGAGGTTTCCCTATATAAAGTTGGTGTTATGTAAACATGCATTTAATATCTAATAAATTATGGGGCTGTTCTAATATGAATCCATACATCATTCAAGGTCACGCATCCATTCTTAAACTGTTTTATGTATTCATGTTTTAGTTTAAACACTAGGTTCAATGTACACAATCTTAAGGGTTTTATTGTTTTATCAAACTGATTGATTTGTTGGATGTCATATTAGTTTGAGATGTATTTAAATGGTTTGTGTTTTAATAATGGCACTTGGGGACAAAAGTGCTTAACTGTCTATAAGAAATCTGTGGAGTTTTATCTGGACTTTTGCTGTTTCTTCCACAATTCTGGTGTGGTTATCAGTTGGACTGTTTGTTTGATTTTTGTCTTTTGCCAGTTTCTCCAATAAATTCCAACACCTTCTTTCCTATTGTCTGCACTCCTAACTACAGTCATCCCTATCATCAGAATCTCCTTTATCCATTCCCGAGTTGGCGTAGTTCTTTTATTTTATTTCTTTTTTTTATTTTGCATTTGTTTACTGGGATAGTCCGACTGGACACACATCCATTTACAGCAGAGGCCCGGGGGAAAAGCTCCACATTCAATACAGAAAAACAAATAGTTAAACAATTTGATAACAATATGATCATCTACACAGAAGCAAAAAATTGACAATAGATAAAAGTACAACTTTTGATACAAAAACAAAATTTGACACTAGATTAAAAAAATACAACTTTCGATACAGAAACAGAAATTGACACTAGATAAGCATTATAACTGACTACAGAGAAAGACACACACTCTAGGTATAATTAGATATGAAGCTATCAGGGGTGGTAGAAACAGTGAAGATTAGGTAATGCATGGACATAGCCAGGAATTCATTGTAATTTAAGTGAGTTTTTGAACAGCGTAATAGCAGAGGCAGATGATAAAGCAGGGGGAAGGTTATTCCAGGATTTTGCTACATTATGGGAGAATAGTGCTTTACCTCCAGTGCTTTTAGCCTTAGAGGTACAAAGGAGTGATTTGTCAGTGGAACGAAGGGGACGGTTTGATATGTAGGGCGTGAATAGGTGACTTAGTGCTGGGGTTCTATCAGGATGGCTCACAATATTATAGGCAATGATTAGTTGATGGTAATTGTGTAGTTGGGGAAATTCTAGCCATTGTAGATCCTTTAGAGCCTTGACAGTGATGGGTTCTGAAGGTGCAGTTATTAGCGAACTTGGCAATTTTGTTGTAACATGTCACAAGTCTAGCAAGATCATGTTTTCTGATATAGGTAAGGATTGGTGCCACACACATTAGAGTAGACAATAGATGAGTTTGGGCTATGAAGATTTCTGCTTGTTTTGAGGGAATGTTTTTGTGTCTGTATAGTGTTCCCATTTTTTATGGACTTTTTTGATGGTTTGTGAAATGTGGACATCAAACTGTAGGTTTTTGTCAATTTCTACACCCAGGAGTTTGGTGTGATCAGAAGGGGTGATGATAGTACCATTTTTGGAAGTGACTGAGAAGGATAGAGAGGTAGGAATAGATTTGTTGGGGGTGAAAAGAACCAATTTATTCTTTTTGGGATTTAGGATAAGTTGGATCTGAGTAATCCAACTTTCCACTAAGCTAAAGGAATCCTGAGTGAGTTGTTGTAACGTGGTAAGCGAGGATGCAGAGCACATAAGAGTCGAATCATCTGCGTACTGTATGAGTGTAGCAGGGTGGGTGGAGGTATGAAGATTGTTAGTAAAAATCGAGAAAAGAAGAGGACCTAATATAGAGCCTTGTAGTACACCTATGGTTGTTGGGAGTAGAGAAGATAGTAAACCTTGCCAATGGACAGACTACTGCCAATTTGACAGATAATTTTTAAACCAGGCAATAGTTGGAGAGGCAAAGGGTAGAGAGGCAAGGGTGTCTAGAAGTAGGGAGTGTGAGACCATGTCAAATCCTTTTGAGAGGTCTAAAAATATAGCAGATACAAAGTTGTTGTTGTTTCTGTGTTGGTTTACCAGGTTAGTAAAAGAGCAAAGAACCAGCGGTAAAGGAACGCCAAACCTCCACTCACCCACAACACAGCAACACTCCAATAGCTGCCTTTGCACAAAACAGAAGTAATGTAGCTCAAAATAAATTCACTACAGTCAGTGGTAAAAATACAAAAATTCATTTATTGTGACAAAAAACGTTAAGCGCTTTCACTCACATGAAGTGAGCTTCATCAGAACATTTGGCCAACTGATACAGAATGTATAAATAGTATCTTTGGTGCCAAAATCATTTAAAGTGATTTAAAGTGAAACTAGGCTTGTTAATATACATCATACAAAAATTTCTTACCAAAAACATTTGTGTCTGCACAAATCTATGAATGCCACACAATGAAAGTAATGAATGTAAAAATACTAACAAAAAACTATTAAAATGAACCTCTGAAAAAAAATCATAAAATACTAAATAAAAACATATTACACATCTGATGTTACAAAATACTACCAATGCTGCATCTATCATACCCAAAATGGTGTTCTAAAAAGTTGATAAATTAATAAATCACCTAATATCAAGTAAAGGTTTAATGGATATATGGTTATTCAGACCTGGTGGTGTCGTGGCATCAGTTAGCAACTGCCACCAAACTTCTTTATATGCAAGTATACTTTTATAATTACCACCTCTGGGGTCCGTGACCACATTTTCCAATATTGCAAACTTAAAATTATGTTTAACTCCGTACTTTTCTACATGCCTATATAAGGCATTATTAATGTCCTTCGTCCTAATACTATACAGGTGGTCATATATACGTTTCTTAATATTCTTCTCCGTTTTGCCTAAATAGTACCCTGGACAAACCTCACATTTTGCCAAATATATAACTAATTTTGAGTTACAATTACCCTGTTTAAAACTCAATCTTGTCTTGTTAATGTTATCTAGGACTATTCCTTCTTCTTCGGTAATAGCAAAACACTGACTGCAAGCACTGCATTTCGAAGTGTGCTTAATAATATTATCCGTCCCTATATCCCTTAAGCCCCTTTCAAACAAAGATTTAATGTTTTTCCCCATCTTACATACAAATACAAGTCTGGGGCCCAGAATATCTATCATATCCTGGTCCACCATTAAAACATTCCAATTACTTGTGAGTATGTCTTTTAGTTTATTTATATGTGGACTGTATTCCAGGACACAAGCCCTACTGTAAACTCTGGGGGGCCTTCCACAATTATTATTACCAATGTCCCTGTTCTCATCTTTGCTCCTGGCTCCTAATAATGGGGTATATTTCTTTCCCCATTCACTTATAACATATTCTTTAACGTCTCTCATCATTTTCCGATCATACCCTCTATCTTTGAATAATTCAGTGATGTATCTCAATTCATCTGCCATATCTATATATTCAGAAGTCATCCTCACAGCTCTGATGCACTGTCCTTTAAAGATATTGTACATCAGTTTTTTAGGATGATTGCTGGTATATTCCAAACAAGAATTGGTAAAAGCATTTTTTCTGTGTATTCTGGACTTGAAACCTTCCTCACTGTTAGATATGAATGTATCCAAGTATGCTACTCCTTCACTACTGCTAGTGGATGTGAACTTGAGAAACCCACTACTGTTGTTTATGTATTCCATAAAAATATTCAAAGTATCTTGATCACCTTCCCATAAAATATAAATATCGTCTAAGAAACGTGAGTAATATTTTGATGTTTCCATAATGTTCACTCTTAAACACCACAGTCTCTTCCCAATCAAGCATTACCAAATTGGCAAATATGGGGGCACAAGCCACCCCCATAGCTACACCTTTGGTTTGTCTGAATAGTTCGCCTTCATAATAAATACAGTTATGAACTAGAACTATAGACATAAGTTCTAATACCAAACGAATCTTATCCCATTCAAGGTGGCTATATTTCATAATGATGTTAGTGAAGGCTTCCATTCCTTCTTCTATGGGTATGCATGAAAACAAATCGACCACATCAATAGAGGCAATTAAATATCCTTGTTTCCAAATATCAACTGGATAGTTTTTTTAAAAATTCCCACGAATCTTTGACCATATGGGTAACTTTCCCATATAAATGTTTGAGCATAGTATCAACAACTACTCCTAAAGGGAAGGTCTTAGACTTGCTGCCAGATATTACAGGCCGAAAAGGTGGATTACTAATATCTTTGTGGATTTTTGGTATTCCTACTAAAGTAGCCAACTTAGGATATTCATCTCTCAAAAAGTTGTATGTATCTTCAGTTATCCGTCTGTCCAATAAAAATTCTTCAATATGTAAATCAATTCGCCTATATGCAATGTTTATTTCGTTTAAGGAAACAGTTTCATAATTTCCAGATGCATGTAAGATATCATGCATTTTGGAACTGTATTCTAAGCTGTCATAGATGACTACGCCCCCACCTTTGTCGGGTTTCATTACCCATATTGTGTTATTGACTCTCAGCCCTTTTAAGGTATTTTGTTAGTCTAAAGATAAATTATTTCTCAACTTTTTGCCTGTGACGTGATTTTGAAACTGATAGATCTGTTGCATAACTAATCTATCATAAATCTGAACACTGGGGTTCATAGCTGGAATGAAGCTACTTTTCTTCTTAGGGATATCCATCTTTGTTACAATTTTATCATTGTTGTCCTTAAATAACAAGGCCAAATTTAATTTCCTAATAAATAATTTGAATTCACTTAGACAGTCCAGTAACCTAAAACATGTAGTGGGAATATATTTAATTCCCTTAGACAATAAATTGAAATGTGCTTTATCCAGGGGAATTTGTGCGTAATTATATATTTTGAAGTGATTATAACAAGAGGTTACACCATCAGTGACAATGTCATGGTCCACTTCAGACCCCTCAATGAGGTCATTAGGCATATCCACTACCATATTCTCACTTATTGCCCTTCCTGATGGTAAAAATTCTTCTTCCTCCATTTTCCTCCCCTTTTCCAGTCTGTATGTCTTCCATGCTTCCATCCTTGATGAAAATTTGAATTGTCCTTATAATTGTGCTGTCCTACATAATCATTGGTTTTGTCATAGTGATGGGTACCCTTAGAAGAATTGTCCACACAGTAGTTATGATCTTTATCCATATCAGGCCTATCTGGATGGTACCCCCCCTACCCCACTGATAAGCCAGGCTCCTATTATACTGTTCAGTATCTCTTTTACTTTTTTACACTTCCTTTCATATGCTTTTTTAGTTTTTAAATCAGTTGGCTCAAATTGTTTCACATACAGTTTTTCTCAATGCATAAACATTAAATCTTTAAAAATAATGTCATTCAACTGCTCAACTTCCTTCATATATCTACATAATTTCTCATTGTTACATTTGATCAGTAATTTCATATATTGTGTGCCAAAAGAGTCAAATAACTGATTAAATTCATTCTTAGTACCACTAGTCAATTCAATTCCCATAGGGGTCTTAAAAAAGCGTAAACCGATAGGTACAATACTGGCATTAATACATTGAGATAAATAAGCATTATCTAATTTAATAGAATTAATAATATTTAATTTCCTCCCCAACATATAAATTAAATCTTTTACAGTACCTTTCAATTTGTGAGGGTTAAACTGCTCGTTGACATTGTCATCAGCAATATTATCGAAAGCACGATTGTCAAAAAACTTTTTTAAATGTGCTCTTGCAAATTAGCACTTCCCACAAATTCATTATGCATATTGGAATGTACAGTACCTTTGTCACTAATGCCTTTTGCATTGGCATTAAAATAAGTTTGCATAAGCTGGGTTTTCTTAGGCTTGGTACCTGTCCATTCTGCCTCTTCGGTAAGGTTACCAAAAGAAAAATCGAACGTAAAATCTGTAGGTGCGAGCCTGCTATTACTGGGCTCTGCCTGGTTGTGTAGAACTGGTAAATCAATTCCTTCAGAACTAGTCTGTCCATGTCCCTGTCCATTGGGAATATCTGGAGATGAGGTAACCACAATTGATCCATCCCTGGGTCTCCTTCCCCTGTCTGCAGGGTCAGATCCATTCAGTCGACCAGATTTGACTGATCTTTGGTTAAAATAGCAGCTGCTTTTTAAATTCTTAGAGCCAAAATCTTCATTAGATACATTTTACGAGTAGTTTAGATAGAAGGGATAGAATTGCAATTGGACAATAATTAGAGAAATCATAGGAATTACCACCTTTGTGAAATGGAATAATATATGATACTTTCCATATTGAGGGATGTAGGCATCCTGTATGGAGCGAATGATAAGGATGGATACAGGGTAAGATATGGACTCAGAAGCTACTTTTAGGAAGTTAGCAGGTAGATTGCCTGCAGCAAGGGTGGTAGGCTTCAGTCTTAGGAGGATTTTTTTTTTTAACAGTAGAGATAGGAACAGATGAAAGAGTAAAGGAGGGAATGTTATCAGGGTACTTTGTTGAGATAACTGAAAGTTTGTTTTTGGGTAGTTGGGAGGATAAAGTCAGGATAGCTTATGTAAAGTGTTGATTAAACTGGGAGCCTATGTCTTTAGTATTGTTAGTGGAGGTGGGAGTTGGAGTGGTGGTTTTACCTGGTTTTAACAGTGAGTTGATAGTATGCCAAAACTTTTGAGAGTCTTTTGAGTGATTAATTTGGGCAGCAAGGAAATAATTCTGTTTATCCAATTTGGTTTGTTTCTTGGCTTGATTTTTGAGTTGTTGGTAGTTTTGTTTGGATAGGCTTGTGTTTTCTTTTTTCCACATTTTCCAAGCCTTGTCTCTTGACTTCAGTAGGGCTCTTGTGTCCCTACTTAGCCATGGTGTGTAGTTTGTCTTAACTCTAACTTTCCTAATGGGTGCTACTACATTTTGGACATTAATGAAAGTGCTATTAAAGTAGTCGACGGCCTGGTCTAAACTTAGGGTTATAAGTGGTTCCCAGTTACATTGTTTAAGAATGGAGTTAAGATCCTGTATATTTAGTTTGCGGTCATCTCTGACTTGTCTAAAAGCTATGGGCTTAGCTAAGTTGGTGCATTTACGAAGGATTGTGGGGAGATGGTCACTTAGAGTGTCTGGTAGGCATCCTCTCTGGTAGTTTTGTTTGGGGCAATTGACTAGCGTCCAGTCTAGTATAGATTGTTTTTTTTTTTTTTTTAATCTATTCTAGTGGATTCTTGGATGAGTTGGGAAAAAACAAAGAAATTGATGTGGTTAGTGGGATTGTTAGAGTTACATGCTAACCAGTCAGTATTTAGGTCACCTAGTAGGATGGTTTCCTGTGGAAGATTATCTGTAGTCCAGTGTAGGATTTCTTCAGTGGTGGGGAAGTTATTTCCTAGGGGAATGTAACAGCAGAGTATATAGGTTTACAGGTAGGTACTAGGCTATCTGCCCGAAGGCATTTATAAGCCTAGCCAGAATGCGTTGGCTTTCACCGCCCCCTTAGATTAGTTCCCTGTGCCTCTGTCCAGAAGAGCTACTGAAGTGATCTCTGGGGTAAACTTTCTGTTTCCCATCCACTCGTCAAGGTTTCTCTTGAAGAGTGTTAGCGAGGAGCTCTG
The DNA here is from genome assembly GCF_019279795.1 of Protopterus annectens. Lineage (NCBI taxonomy): Eukaryota > Metazoa > Chordata > Ceratodontiformes > Protopteridae > Protopterus > Protopterus annectens. Next base: position 614,510,415 of record NC_056725.1, read on the forward strand.
CCTAATGTAGATTGGAATCTTGTTCCAAAGCATGGGAAGTCTCTGGGACAGGAATCTATCCCTCCAGCATGTCCTATTTATTGTTGTGGTGAGGTTTAGATCCCTAGAGTGTGTGGCTCGAGGGGATAAGGTTTTCTTTAGGTGGAGCATGTCCATCAATTCTGGGTTGGACATGGCCTTCTATGTCAGGCAGAGATCACCTCTGAGTAGGCGGTATGCAACAGAGTACAGCTGGAGTTTCTTCAGTCGGGCTGCATAGGGCATCTGTTTAAGGCCAGTGATCCTCTTTGTGAGGTACTTCTGTGGTCTTTCCAGCTGCTGCAGGTGTCTTGTAAGGTACATCCCAAATGGGGCATTGTACTCTATGATGGGTTTGATGAGTGATGAGTAGAGGAGCACAATGACCTCTTTTGAGCTAGATGCAAACCCATTTGTGATTAGGTGGGCCACATAGAAGGATTTTCTAACCACTTTGGCAATGTGATTATCAAAGGAGAGATTACTATCTACTTGGGTCCCCAGATCCCTCATTATGTTTTCCGTATTTAGGGGACTACTACCTATGTGGTAGTTTGTGGGCACTTTGTTTTTTCCAAAGGGGATGACTATGCACTTTTTTGGCATTTAGCTTGAGGCCATGATTTTGACACCTGTCTCAGTGAGACCCTTTTGGAGGATATCTATGTCAGCCGAAGAGTCAATTATAGCCCCTAGTTTGCAGTCGTCTGCAAACTTGGCCAGCCATAGACCTGCTGTGCTTGCCTGTACCTCTGAGAAGTATATGCCGAACAGGAGGTGTCCTAGGAGTGAGCTCTGGGGAATGCCACTTGTAACCAGTTTAGAGTCAGACCTAGCTCCTGCAACTCTCACCATGCGGGATCTGTCCGTGAGCCAATTGGCAACCCATCTTGTGACATAGGGGTTTATGTTCAGGCTGGTGAGCTTGTCTATAATACCAGAATGGGGAAGGTGTTGAAGACCTTTACGAGGTCTAGGTAGGTTGTGTGTACCACCTTTCCCTCGTCTATAGCCTTGGTAACTGTCTCAAAGAAGTCCACCAGGTTTAGGGGTATGAACTGCCCTTAACGAAGCTAAACTGGGTAGGGTCCAGTGTTTGGAGGTTTCCAATGTCTCTGTTAATGTGTTCCATGATGATGTGCTCCATAGCCTTGCAGACCAAGCTACTCAGGCTTAGTGGGCGATAGTTCCCAGGGTCTGTTGTGGCTCCACCTTTGTGGAGCGGAATAACCATTGCTGTGTGCCACTCTATGGGTACGTAGTCTGTGGAGAGGCTGAGTTCGAACAGTGTGTTTAGGTATTGATTTTTTTTTGGTGCTGTTTATATACAGGACTGAGCCTAAGATTTCGGCATTTTGAAATTTAGGTAAAAGGGTTTGTAGGGGTTTTATGGTGAGTAGTTTTAAAGAGGATAGCAGTTCCACCTCCCTTCTTGCTTACTCTATTGTGTCTTAATATACTATAGCCTGGTGGAAGGATTTCATTGTCTTGGGCGTTTAGTTTTAGCCATTTCTCAGTAATGATTAGTATGTCTGGGGAGTAGTGGGCTATAAATGCATGTAGGTCAGGAAGTTTGTTAGATATACTCCTAGTGTTGATATTAAGTATTGGTAGGTCAGAAGTTTGTTTTGTTGATAGCACAGTGATAAGTGGTCCTGGGTTTGGGTGTATGCCTCCTGAAGTGAGTAGTTTCTTTGTGATAAACAGTATATATTTAATAATGTGTGTTACTTGTGAGTTGGATCTAAGTGATATTTTTCTACTGTAAGAAGTGGTTATGTTAAACTTATATATATATATATATATATATATATATATATATATATATATATATATATATATATATATATATATATGCTTAGTATTAAGTTGTCTTTAAATAATGTGGCAGTGATAGGGAAATCTGAGGGTGTGTTTGATTTTGTGTATGTGTTATATGGAATGCAGCATTTTCTAATATTGTGTTAGTATGAATGGTTGTGATGTACGTTAGATACGTGAGTGTAAAACAAAGAATTCCTAGTCTGAGATGCATTTTTTGAGAGAGTGGTGGTTGAATACTGTTGGTGGTGTGGTTTGAGTGTGGAGGGAAGAGTGAGGGTATGCTGGTGGGTACTAAATTTGTATTAGTGCAGAGTTAGCAGGGAAAGTTAGGCCTAACTAAGCTAATAAAAAACAAATAGAAACACTTCAGTGTTTATAACACTAGCAAAGAATTATGTAGTATTGTACAAGTAACTCCACAATGTCAGTTTACAAATTTAAAATACTTCTTATAACAATAAAATATCAGACTACAGTGTTTAAACATGACAAAAAAAGTGTCATCAGCTCCTATTCAAGCACACAGATTATTAGGCCATGCTTCTCTGTGCACACTTGGAAATGGGTGTGAGATATCAGAACTATACCCTATGATAGCAGTTTTAACTCTATTTCCATGCTTCCACAGTACTACTAAGAAATTAGGCCATGCTTCTCTATGCACACTTGTAAATGGGTGTAAGACTCTAGCATGCTTTATATTATCATGCTAATACAATATCATGCTATTACAGCATTAAACATTCAGAGCACAGCGTGTCTTCTAGGAAAGTATGTTGCCTGTTACTAGCAGAGCTGAAACAGATAGGCCACGCTTCTCAGTGCACACGTGTAGGAGGGTGGTTGACTCCTCTCAAGCATTTACATTACACAGCTTACATGGAACAAACATACAGATAACACAAGTGTAAACGCTATTTGCAGTATACTGTATGTAGCACTCCTGCAGTCCCGTCCCTTTAACTACTTAGCCAACAGTTCCAATAAAACAAACAAAATGTTTTAAACATATAGCTGCTCCATAGAAAGGGTTTGATGCGAGCTCACCAACCTCACCCACTGAAAAAGTTCACCAACCCAAAACCATAAAATATTATCATGAAAAGATAGATACACCTCAGCAGGGGAAGTCACCAGGCAGCCACTGTCCAAGCCTGGCTGTCAGAGGAGGCATTCAGCAAATCCTGGACCGGCAGAGAAGTCCAATGTAGAACCCAAAGCAAGACCGCTGAAATACAGCCTGCATGCCTGACAGCCGCCACCGGGCCAACCGGCAATTACCTCAGTCAGCACCAACCACACAAAATCCACGATATTGTCACTGTTCAAAGTTCTAGGTAGCTTTCAACTTCTCAGCAAAATGAACAAAAGCTCACATCGAAGCAGTACAACAAGCTCCTTGCAGCAAAAAGCGGCATTGGGGGTCCACTGCATCCCAGATGTACACGACGTTTATAAAACATGCCCGCATTTCAGCACTATCACTGCCGCATGTTTTGTTTTTTCACCACAGTGTCAGGCAAGTAACCGTGAGCCTGTCTTAGTTCTTAGTATACTTTCTGCTACTTTATGACTATGATGTTCTGTATAATTAATGTTATTCTCCTTAAATGTCTGCACCCAAAATCCCAGTCTCTCCTTGTTTCTTGAGCTTCCTCCCCGTTTCATCTTCATCATCTCTTTCCACTTTGAATTATAGTTTTCTGGCTGTGCTATGTATAGGAGCCTTAACTGTGTTGCTCTGAAATACCCTTCAAGTCAGGTAATCCCAATCCGCCCTGTTCTAGTGGAAGAATACACCTATCCCACTTGACTCTTGCTGTCTTCCTCTCCAAGATAAAATCCTTCAGCTCTTTATTAACTACTATCCACAGCTTCTCCTCTGGTTGATAAAAATATCCCTGATATATGTATAAGATTAAAGGGACTAAAACTATTTTAATGGCTTGTATTTTACAATCGATATCCATATAACACAGCTTCTATTTTCTCAGTTTTTGTATTATCTTCTGTTTAGTTTCTTCAGTATCTCCAGCTGCCACACCATAATCACTTTAATTCATACTCCTAAATACTTCATTTTATCATGTTCCCATAAGTATAAATATTGCTGAACCAATTTGTATGTGGGTACATAGTTTACTGCTATTGCCTTTGTTTCAGCTTCATTAATTTTGTATCCTGAAAAGATCTGAAACTGTAATGTCCCTTTCTGGTTTTGTCAGGTATAAAATAATGTCATCTGCAAACAGACCCAGCTTTTCTTGACCACCATAGCAATTACATCCTTGAATTTCTGAGTCCCTTATTTTCTTTTCCAGTGGTTCTAAATATAATGCAAATAAAGGGGAGAGAGGACACCCCTGGCTGGTTCCTCTGCTAAAGCAGAGAGTACCTCACATACTTTAATTTTCTCCTCTGATCCCTCATATAGCTTCCTAATCAACCTTATAATTTTATCAAGGAATGCAAACGCTTCCATTGCTCTGCTCATAAACTCGCAGCTTACTCTGTCAAATGCTTTCTCTGCATCAAGACCCACCAATAACAGTGATATTTTCTTACTTTCTACTTCCCTCTGGATTATCAGTGTTCTGTTAATGTTGTCAAATGTTTGCCTCCCTCCACAAAACCACACTGATCCATACCTATCAATTTTGTCACCGTGTTTGCCATTCCTTTAGCCATTACAGACAAACACTTTATAATCATTGTTTAGTATTAAAATGGGCTGTACAAAGCTGGATCTGATGGATCTTTACCCTCTTTATGTATTACAGCTATAACCACTTTCTTCCAGGATGTTGGTACTTCTCATACTCTTAAAATACTGTTAAACAAAACCTTCCAGATCTGTCACAGTTTTCTCCCTCCTAGCTTCCACACCATTTTATCTCTTTTCCTCCTAAACTGTTAGTAAACGAGCCTCCTCTACCTCTAATATTCCATTTGTATCTTTTCTTGATTTCCATATTTCTCTGTTTTATATAGACTTCCATAGAATTTCTGAAATATTTCTAATACTTCCCCTGTTATAGGCTCCCTATGCTTGGTGAGAGCCACTTTCTGCTGCCTGAGTCATTATGCTAAAAGTTTTTGTGCTCTAGAGTGATTATAAAAAAAAAAAAGAAGTTATGTAGTCACCATAACGTTCAATCTGAGCTGTTGCTCTTCATTTGTCTTCAACCTGTGGGTACTCGGATCCGGGAATGATCTGACTCTGCCACATTTCCAGCATCTGACCTGAGCTCCAAGCTCCTCCGCTACTCACAATGCCCCTGTCTTCCTTCTCCCTTCAGATCGAGTTTGTTGCTATCCACAGCATCCCAACTTGACTCAAGACCTTTTCCCATAACAATAGATCTCCAGAAGCATGAAAAGGAGAACAAAGGTATGCCAACGTGGTGACTATATCTCTTCTGGCCAGAGCACCAGACAGCCCATATAAGGCAGGGGAAAGGAGGGAGGGATGGTTGAAGGCAAATGAAGAGCAACAACTCAGATGGAACGTTATGGTGAGGACATAACTTCTTTATCTGAAATTTTTGTCTCAGTTTTCTTTTCAACCTGAGGGACAGAGTCCCCAGCTTCCAAACACCTAGGAGGCTCTCATGGAAGGATATTCCGGAGTATGGCAGAGCCAAAGGATGCCCTATTCCTGGATAGAATGTCCAACGTTTAGTGCAAAATGAAAGTATGCAAAGATGCCCAAGTAGCCACAGAGCAAATGTCATCCAGTGAAACTCTGGACCAGAAGGCAGCTGAAGTAGCCATAGATCTAGTCGAATGTGCCTTAATATGATAGCTGAATATGCCAGAATAATACACTGAGAAATCCAATGAGCAATGGTGACCTTCAATACAGGTTTCCCTAAAAAGGGCTTAGAAAATGAAAGAAAGAGTTGGTCAGACTTATGGAAAGACTTAGTCCTATGCAAGTAAAAATGTAACTGTCTATGAACATCCAACAAATGCAATTTGCATTCTCCCTTATTTTGAAAATTCGGAAAGAAAACAGGAAGATTGATTACCTGATTAATGTTTGATTCCGAAGCCACTTTGGGAAGGAAAGAGGGGACAGTGCACAAAGACATCCTGTCCTTATGAAAGATCATATAAGGAGGTTTAACCAATAACGCATGAAGTTCCGAAACTCTTTTGGCTGATGTAATGGCAATCAGGAAAGCCATTTTCCACGACAAGAACTGTAGATCCACCAAAGCAGCAGGTTCGAAAGGGGAAGAGACAAGAGCTTGCAGAACCAGCGTAAGATCCCAAGGAGGTGATGGGTCCTTAATTGGTGGCCGAAGTAAAAAGGTATCCTTCAAAAAGGCTTTGCAAAGCTTAGCAGAAGCTGGAGAAGCTATGTCACCACCTAGATGAAAGTTAGATATAGCTGCCAGTTGGACCTTGACCGTAGAAGAACTGGCACCTTGATGAAAAATGCTTGCCAAATATTCTAGAACCATCAGAATTGGAGCAGTAAAGGGATATGGATCATGCTGAGATGCCCAAATAGAGAAACGCTTCCACTTGCTGGACTAAACCTCCCTGGTAGAAGATTTATGAGCTGCAACTAATATCTTTTTGACCGGTGAAGATAACCCAGGAGTCCTGACTATCACGGGAACAGGAGCAGCCAAGCAGTAAGCTTCAGACTGACCAGATCTGGGTGAGGAAACCCTGAGGGATGAGAGATGAGATCTGGAGCTGGATCTAATGTCCAGGGGGGAAACACTATGTGAGACCACAGAGAAGGGAACCAGACTTGGCGAGACCAGAATGGGGCAATGAGGATGATGGAGCTCTCCAGCCTGTGAGCTTTCTGAGGGAATTTCTGGATCAGAGGGAGAGGAGGATAAGCATAGAGACGCCCGGTGGGCCAAGCATGAGCTAAAGCATCTCTGGGGGGTTCCCTCTATCGGGGGGGGGGGGGTCAGAGTGAAAGACTCGCTGCACTTCTCATTGGAAGGAGAGGTGAAGAGATTGCAGCAAGGCTGACCCCACTTTAGAAAGATCTGTTTCGCTACTAAAGGATTCAGAGACCACTCATAAGGCATCAGGATAGACCTGCTGAGCCTGTCTGCTAGAATGTTGGACCTCCCCAGAATGTGCGTTGCCACCAGAAGACGGAAGGTGGAGATCGCCCACTCTCACACTCACATGGCTTTGCGAAACAGGGGATAAGACCTGGTTCCCCTATGGTTGCTGACTACAGACATATCTGTCTGGATGGCAATCATCCCTAGAGGAAGATGGGCATGGAGAGCTTGCAATGCTAGAAGCACCGCCCTCATCTCCAGGACGCTGATATGCAATCGAGCCTCATGGGGAGACCACGTGCCTTGGACTGCCCTTCCCAAGCAATACCCCCCCCCACTCGAGTAGGGAGGCATCTGTGGTCACAGTGATCAAAGGGGCAGGAGTGACCTCTGAAGAAGGTTCAGGGATCGAATCCACCATAGAAGAGAATCCTGCATGTCTGAGATATGCAAATAGGGTGGGGCAATGGGAGGTCTACCAGGGACCACTGAACTGCAAGGGTCCATTGAAGTACCCTCATGTATAAACGGCCATGGGCACGAAGATGATCATGGCCGCCATGGATTCCAACACCCATAAGACCAATTCTGCTGTGAGCAATTAGGCTTGAAGTATACACAAAACATGTTGTTTTACGGACTGGAGTCTGCCTAAGGTTAGAAATACCTTGGTCTTGTGTCCAACCGAGCTCCAATGAAATCCAGAACTTGAACCAGAGTCAGTACGGATTTGTTGAGATTTATGGTTATGCCCAACTGGTGGGCTGCCTGGGGAAGGGAATCCCTGGCTTGGCAAAGTCGATGCCTGGAGGGATCAGAAAGGAGCAAATCATCCAAGTAGGGGAAGACCTGGAAGCCCTGGAGCCGCAGGTGAGCTGCTACCACTGCTATCACTTTGGTGAACACTCTGGGGGTTGTGGTGAGACCAAAGGGTAGTGCTCTGAACTGGTAATAATCGGCCCCCAGCCGGAAGGGGAGGAACCTCTGAGAGCATCTGTCTATTCTGATGTGGTAGTATGCATCCTGAAGGTCGACCGAGCACATCCAGTCATTCTCCTGCAATAAGGGTAGGACAGACTGGAGAGTGACCATCTGGAATTTTGTCTTGGCAACTGACAGATTTAAGGTGGAAAGATCCAGAATGGGTCTTAAGTCCCCCATCTTCTTTGGCACTAAAAGGAATCTGGAATAGATGTCTAATCCAGAATGGTCTGGGGGGGGACGGGCTAGATGACTTGCTTTTATAGCAGTTTGACAATTTCTAGTGCTGCCTCCTCCCTTTGCACAAGTGGAACACCCGAGAGGTGTCTGGAAGGGAGAGATGGTTGAATGAAGTAGAATGAATATCCTTTGGATAAGATATGCAACACCCAATGATCATTTGTGATGGACTCCCAGGCCATTGGGTGTAGCGAAAGTCGGCCCCTGACTGCCTCCTGAGACGAGCAGCTGGGCAGCCTTTCAAGGCTGCTCTACAGGTCGGTCCAAGAAAGAATCTTGATTCCTTGGACCCCCCCCCTCTGCCTCGGGGGTGGCGGCAGTCAAATCCCCCCTCTACCTCTAGGGGAAAGTGAGCCCTGAGCAGCATGGCAATAGCCCTGAGACTTCCGGAACCACATCTTCTTTGCCCCTCGCTGATTCCTTGAAAAGGTTCATTAAGGGGTTGGGAAGCGGATTCCAATGGCAGACAGAGTCTTGCCGTCTCTCACTCTGGACTACAGTGTTGCATACCGACGTTCCAAAGAGGGTGGAACCGTCATACGGGCCATTAGTAAAGGATGCCTTAAAGGGCTCCGAGAAGGCACAGAGTCAGAGCCAGGCATGGCGCCTGATGGCAACTCCTGTTCCAGCAGCTCTAGCGGCCCTTCGTTAGCATGAGAGAGAAGACGCATAGAGGTGGTGGCAACCGAAGTAAGGGTGGCCATCTGAGAGGAGAAAACCTTTTTATCAGCCGCCAACAAGGACCATGGGCTAGACTCGGCAATCTCTTTGACTAGGTCTCACTGAAGTCTAATTACGTGCGTCATGCAGTTGCTGAAGGGTACACTTGCTTCCCAAAACAGTCCATCATCCTGGACTCTCGGGCTGGCGGATGGACCATGGAACTCTCCTGTGCAAGCTCCTTCTTGGTGGTCACTGCCACCACCATGGCATCAACCAGGGATCCTTTGGTCCAATAAGTTCTGTCCGAAGGTGCACTAAGTATTTTATCAGGGAGGTTGGGGATAGGCTCCACCATGTTGGGCTAATGCCATGCCTGAGATGCAATCAGATCCACCAGTGGATCCGCGGGAGGGGACACCCAGGATGTAGACAGTCCTGTGCCAAATGCCTCCAGGAACACCGACTCATCTGGGTAGGGTTTCTGGGCAGAATACCCCCCTCGCTGATGAAGGATCTCCATGATGTCTCCAAAGGAGATATCTTCGGGGAGGGGGTGATTGGAGGAACCCTCCCCTTCCTCCAAATCAGTGTCCTCCATGAGGTTCTCCAGCGGGGAGACTAAGTGCCTCCTTTTGCATGTGTGTTTTCAAGGAACCTCCTCATGGGGGGATCTCTGGGGAGGACTCAAAAACATAAATTTGTTCCCATAGGGGAACTCCCTGGGACAGATAGGCAGCAGGCTGTCCCTGAGGGGCCATGATCCCAGAATCCATACCAGATACAGAGGGAGCCAGGAAGGACTCTGAGGATAAAAGGGTCAAGGGTCTCGACAGAACAGAAAGGACCCTCTCCACCACGTCAAAAGCAGAAGGAGAACAAACCCCTGGAGAGGGAACAGTGACAGGGTCCATCACCCTCTGATCCAAAGGGTGAGCCAGAGCCAAACCTCCAGGAGACGAGACTCCAAACGGGCAGCTCAGCGCCAAAAAACTTGGGGCAGACACCACCACTTTGGATCCGGTGCCGAGGCTACGGCTCCGAACTAGTCGGAGCCGAGCCACTCGAGGTAACGGCCAGTGTCAAGGTACAAGGTACCATGGGCATTGACTCCTTGATGCCGAGAGGCCTCAGACCCGAATACTCTGAAAACAGGGGGTTGGATTGGAGAAGACGTTATCGGGACAAAGGCAGACTGCATGCTCCCAGTCCCAGAGGAGGAGGGGGCAGGCAAGACTCCCATCTGAATCTGTGTGCAGATAAATGTCCATGTTATCCTGTTCACCGCAGCTTTGGAGAGGCTGCTGGTGGACCTGGAAGAGAAAGCCACCAACACTGGTCTAGAGAGCTAGTGAGGGGAAGGTGATGGTGGTGACCGGAACCGAGACACCTCCGGCTCCAGGGAAAAACAAGGGGAATGGAGGCAGGTGCGATTTAGCTAAGGGCTCTGCTGAGGCAGAGTAGTCAGGGGACTACTTCCTCAGTCTGTCTCGGTTCATGTGTTTATGCTTCTCCCCATTCTCGGTCCTCTTAGCGGGAGGTTGAGTCACGGAGGCCAGGACGGAAAAAGCAGAAGAGACGTCCGATGCCACTGAAGCAGCTCCTGTCAATCAATGCGCGGAGACTGAACCCTGAGCAGATCAAACCGGAGGAATCGAGGTGAGGCACCCCTAAACAAACCATGCAGAGAGTGTAGCCATCAGCTGGGGAAAGCTAATAGCCACACTCTGTACACTTCTTGAAACCTGCTTTGGATGTCTCCACCATATGGCATATGGATGAGGAAAGAGAGACCCAAGCGCACACACATACTAGGCAAGGGAAGGAAAGACATAAAAATTACAAGGGAAGATAGAAAAGTGGGAAGATAAATAGTTAGGACAAAAACAACAAACTTACTCAAAACAGCTGCTTAGAGCCTAGACCCCGATGTGAACGCTAGTGCGGCAAAAGAGATCTGAAGGGAGGAGGGAGACAGGGGCATTATGGATAATGGAGGAGCTTGTAGCTTGGATCAGATGATGGAAATGTGGCCAAGTCATATCTGTCCCAGAAGTGAGTACCCACAGGTTGAAGACCAAATGAGGACAACAACTTTAGATCATAGCTTAACAGCAATCTTTCTAAACTCATTCATATTATCAAGATAATCCCTTATTTTCTGTTTAGCATTCTGCAGTTGTTCCTCTTCTTGCTATGCAAAATTCCCCCTATTTTGCAACACGTTAAAATTTGCCAGTCCCTCTAAATAATTCTTGTTACTTCTTAAACATATCTCCCTTTTTTTCCACCCTATTTTTAAACTCTACTTTAATTTTATCCCAATCCCTAGGTATACTTTCAGAAAAAAAATTCTGTATTCTCTAATAGCTCCTGAATAATTTCCTGTACACATTCCTTAAATTCCTCTCTTTTCAAAGATAGGTTGGAAAGTCCCAGTGTCTCATTTTTATTTCATTACCCAGTGTTTTTATTTAAGTTATTATTAGCACTTGATCTGAAATAGTTATTGGGTGTGTATCAAGAAAAACTGACAACTAAACAGATCAGAGTCTGGCAGGAGGGTTCCATGGATTGCCTTCAGGACTGTTTCAATACTACCTGCTGGGAGGTCTTCAAAGAAGCAGCTATGCACAACCTCCAGTTAGACACAGACATCTATACTGAATCAGTTCTTGCCTACATAAATAAATGCATGGAGGATGTAACTACAATGAAAGCCATCACTGTAAGAGCTTATCAGAAGCCCTGGCTCACCAGGAATGTCCACGAGCTACTGACAGAAAGAAACACAGCCTTCAAGGCAAACGACAAAGAAAGGTTAAAGGTGGCCAGGTCAAATCTGAAAAAAGGCATCAAAGAGAGAGTATGGAAGGAAAATTCAGATCTGTTTCCAAGACATGAGGGACACGAGAACCCTGTGGCAGGGGATACAGCAGCTCACAGACTATAAGACTAAATCACCCCAATGTGATGACAGTTTGGAATTTCTAAATGAGCTGAACTCCTTCTTTGGCAGATTTGAGGAGAACACCACCACCGTACCTTCTAAAACAAACACTGACAAAGAGAAGATAGTGCTCACCTTAAACTCTGAGGAGGTGAAACTTCAGCTTAAGAAGGGGAATCCTAGGGCTGCTGGACCAGACAACATACCGAGCAAGGTATTGAAGGGGTGTGCTGATCAGTTATGTCTGATACTGACAGACATCTTCAACTCATCCCTTGCTATGGAGAAAGTTCCCTTGTGTTTCCGGGAAACCAGTATTATCCCACTTCCAAAGAAACCCAACCCTACCTGTCTCACTGACTTCAGACCAGTCGCCTTAACTTCAAATGTCATGAAGTGCTTTGAGAGAATTGTGAAGAAACATTAATCTGCAAGTCTGCCTAAGTCCTTCGATCCACTCCAGTTTGCATACCAGGCAAATAGATCGACTGCGGATGCTATATCAGTCACACTACCCCTTGCACTAAAACACCTAGAAGGGAGGAACAACTATGTAAGGCTGCTGTACATCTACTTCAGTTCTGTGTTCAACACTGTGATATCGATGCAACTAATGGATAAGCCTGTGAAATTCAGGATAAATAAGCACCTATGTAAATGGACTCTTGACTTTCTGATTAGCAGACCCCAGTGGACCTGCACTGGAAACAACACCTCTCAAAGGATAGTTTGCGTGCTCAGCCCTTTGCTCTTCACTATTCTCATCCATGACTGTATCGCAAAACATAAGTCAAACCACATTATAAAATTCACTGACGATACAACAGTCATGGGTCTCATTAGTGGTGGAAATGAACATAACCACATGGATGAGGTGAACACACAGACTGCCTGGTGTGACAGGAACAATTTGGACCTGAATGTTAATAAGACCAAAGAAATGATTATAGGTTCACAGGTTCATAGGATACTAGGCTGTTGGCCAGGAGGCCCTTATAAGCCTAGCCAAGAATTTCACCCATGTTCCCACAAAGTCAGCACCTGTTTTCCCTGTCCAGCAAGGACACAGGTGGGATCCCAGGGGTATATTTCTGTTTCCCATCCAGCCGTCCAGGTTCCTCTTAAAAGAGGGCTAGTGAGGTACTCTGCTTGACATGGAGAGGAAGTCTATTCCACAGATGGGGGAGTCGTTGGGACACAAATCTATCCCGCCACCCAGCTCTATTAATGTACTGACCAGGTTGATAACTTGTGTGCAGGTTGCGCAAATGGAGTTTGACTTACAGATATGCAACAACTCCATCAAGGCTGAGGCTGAGACAGCCTTGTATGCCAGACACAGGTCATCTCTGAGCAGTCTGTACGAGACTGAGAAGAGGGACTGGGCTTTTAGCCTATCTGTATAGGATAAGTGTTTGAGACCCTAGATTTTCCTGGTCAGGAACCTCTGTGGTGTCTCCAACTGCTGCATGTGCTTGGCAAGGCACATGCTGAAGGGGACATTGTACTCGATAATGGGTCTGATAAGGGAGAAGTACAGAGATGTTATGACCTCAATGTTCCTGGATGAAATACCCTTGCTTATGAGGTGGGCCATGAAGAAAGCCTTCTCTATGGAGGCAACATTGTGGTCAAAAGTCAGGTTGCTATCAACCTGGGTGACCAAGTCCCTCACGACTGATTGCATGCTTAGTACATTGTTATTAAAGTAATAATTAGTACCTGTATTAGTGACTGTACCCTCCCTGAAAGGAAAGCAATGGCAGAAGGAAACCACCCAGATGAGAATCAAACTGCTCAGTCTTGCTACTAGCTCTCAAAAAAATCCACTGCCAAGGTTAACACTAATTTTCTGCCTAACGCCAAATACAAAAGCCGACTCCTGGGTCTGATACACTGATAGGTGTTCTAGTTACATATCTAATTGGAAACTAAAGAGTAAAGAGTAGTACCCAGATACAAGGATCAGTAAAACCCCCCATTTCAAAACAATATATTGTTAGACCTTAGGGAAATTAGTAAAACTTCTGGTGTGCCTATAGTACCTTTTCCCAGTACTTACATTTGATCTTGTAGGCTGGGAGACGTGCTTGAACTACAGTAGCCCCACTGTGCTCGGCTTGCTCCGCGCCCCACCCTGCCCCCTATTCCCACAAGCCCCCAGTAGTGCTAAATGTATAATAAGATAACCACACCCCCTCTGGTTATATCCAATCAACAATAACTTCCATAAGAGAGTACTGCTCATTACCTCCCACCACTCTCTCTTCCTATTCCTTAGATTTTATTAATATTATCAGCCATCTACATAGTCCTTCGTTGAAGGTTGGGTGTCAAGCTGGCACCTCAGCAGCGTAAAAATCTACTGTCAATCATTAGCAAACTGGAGTTCCGCTGTGGCGACCCCTAACCGGGAAAAGCCGAAAGAAGAAGAACAACTACATCAGCCATCTACATATTCTCTACCACCAATAACATTAATTAGTTTATACAATGTTGCACTACTCGTTACTACCCCTAATGCTTATTCCATATCTCCTCACCTGCTATGAAAATCTGCAATACCCAGGATTTCACTACCCTAACTCCCAAACTTCTCTCACCTCAGCAACTAGCACTGCAGTACACCTAATATACTGCCCAAAATCTAATTCCATATCCTACCTATACTGTCACCCCATTGCTTCCACATACCTAAGTTCCAAATCCAGACAATACCAAAAGCTAATTAGTAAATTCTTGAAGCTTATTATAAGATGCAACTACAATCTCAAAACAGATGGTGAAATCCACCCAAACCCAGGACCACCCACTCCTGTTAGTCCCATAACTTGCGCTACTAGCCCAACCAAAACTCTATCTTGGAATAGGACCCCCAACTCCCTTCTGACATTTCACCAAAATATTAGAAGCATAAATAATAAAGTACATAATCTGCATGCTCTCATGGTTCTTTACTCACTTGACATACTCTGCCTAACTGAAACTTGGCTAATACCCTCCACCCATGACAACGAAATACTACCACCTGGTTACAACATACACAGGCTAGATCATACCAGTAGAAAAGGGGGTGGGGTAGTGATACTATTTAAACAGACGCTGAATGTATCTGTCCATCCCTCTCAACCATCCCAAATCAATAATGCGGAAATTCTTTCCACTAAACTGCAAATTAATAAAAACAGAAGTATAAATATTGTCTGTCTATACATTCCCCCTGGGAATAATGTACCCACGCTGGAAAACGTACTCCACTGGCTATCTAGTACCTACCCCCAAGAAACCATGCTACTTTGGGATTTTGACATAGACTGGAATACCTGTTCCATTCAATCTCCAGCCACCCATATAAACCTATTTGGGTTCAATCAGGTCATATCCTCCCCCACCAGAATAGGTAAACCCCATCACAAAGAATGTATACTGGACTGGATACTTATAAATAGTACTACCCAACTGTATCAAACAGGAACCCTGCCCGATGACCTAAGTGACCACTCTCTTACCTTTATACTAAGACACAAGGGCACTAACCCCCAACACCCTACCACAAAAACAGTGAGAAACACAAAGGACTTTATCCCTTCAAAATTCCAGTCTGAACTTGCATAATGCAATTGGTCAGTCCTAAAGTACTTACCCCTAGATGATGCGGTTGCTCACTTCAATCACAAATTTCTAACCATTCTTAATTCTCATGCCCCTGCCCGCTCCACTCGAACTAAAACAAAAATAGCACCACGGCTATCTAAAGATACCAAAGCAAAAATGAAAATCAGAAACAAAGTGTGGGCCCTATGGCGTACCACAAAAGCTCCCCTAGATCATACCAAGTACCGACAATTAGGGAATATGACTAAACAATCCATCCTACTAGATAAAAAGAACTACTATTATCAACTGCAGCAGAAAAAACAGGCTAACCCGCAAAAGTTTTGGGTAGGCATAAACAAACTTCTACACCCAGGAAGTACCTCCACTCCAACCCCAACAGCCTGTAAGGATAAACAACCAGGTGATGTAGCAAATACCTTTAATAGCTTCTTTATTGAGACTATTCAGTCCCTCGCCAATCAGCTACCCCCAAGCAATTGCAGTCCTTATAATACTACTACTAGTAGCCAAACCTCCTTTAGCTTTCAACCAGTTCTTACATCATATATTCGAAGTCTAATCAAAAAAATAAAACCAACCACCCTAGTCGCTGACCTTCTGCCTGCCGAGTATCTGCAAAAAGTCGCAGATGCAATAGCATATCCCATCTCCATTCTAATCAACCGAACAATAGAAGAAGCTTCCATCCCCACTATCTGGAAAATTGCCCATGTCATACCACTCCATAAAGGTGGGAGCTCTACTGAACTGTTTAATTTCTGTCCCAAAGCCATTTTGTCACCACTAGCTAAACTCATGGAAAAATGCATCAATAGTCAACTACTACAATACCTAACACATAACAACCTCCTGGCCAGCCCACAGCATGGTTTCAGGCCACACCATAGTACCAACACAGCCCTCCTTGCCTTCTATGATGTCATATACAACAATTGCAATAGAAACACACTATCCGCTGCCCTATTTTTGGATCTCTCCAAAGCTTTTGATATGGTAGATCACCAAATACTAATTTACACTCTAAAGACTATGTGCTTAGACACTCAAGCTCTGCAATGGTTCCATTCCTACTTAAACAACAGACAACAAGTCGTTCTATGGCAAAATAGTACTTCTAACCTCCTACCCAATACTCTGGGTGTTCCCCAGGGTTCTATACTTGGACCACTCCCATTTTCCATATTTATCAATTATTTCTATAAAGTCATTGCAGAGGCAAAATGCATTCAATATGAGGATGACTCTACCCTTATCTGCTCTGCTACCTCCCAGTCCGACTTACAAAGACTATCCCAAACCACCTTCAATATAGCAGAAAACTGGCTAAAGACCATCACTTGATCCTTAATCCAAATAAAACTAAGTTAATGCTGGTCTCTCTTCATTAAATCTAACGATGGTACTATAAACTCCCCAGATAACCACACAAAGCTTCTAGGCATTACAGTAGACAACAATCTCAAATTTGATATACATGTTAATCTGACTGTTAAAACCATCAACAAAAAACCCGTCTCACTCTACGAGATTAAACCCTTCCTAACTCCAGCTGCTAAAATAGCCATTGCACACTCTCACCTTCTTTCAACTCTCCTCTATGCTTCTCCACTATTCACCAACCTAGGCAAAGCAGAACTGAATAAACTCACTAGCTGTTATAACCATATTGCCCGATTTGCCACCGGAATGCCATACGAGACACACCACTGTAAAAACCTGCACCACCTTGGATGGTTAGAAATGCCACGCTTATTTCAGTATATCAACTTTTAGTGGCACATAAAGTACTAAACCAGCCTGACAGTATACCTTCACTTAAAACTGTTACCAAACCCTGCAGTAACCTAAGACCACTCTGCTCCTCTAATAGGTTACTAGCGCAAACTGTCAAATCTAACAATTCAGCTGGTGACTCATTGCTTGCCAACCATGTCGGGAAAATCTGGAACTCGCTCCCTATCGATATCTCCCTAGAGTCTACCCTAAGTCAATTCAAAAAAAGTCTTAAACTTTATTTTAAAGCACACTGGCTATGTCCCTGTGCTAGACCTGACTAATCCTCTCACTAAGTAGTGAACTAATTCTTTTCACAACTTAACACAGTTGTATTTTCTATTCCTTAAACCTTGTGTAAACTAAAGCATTTGTATGACTATGTTTCTGTATTACCAGCTGAACCTGTAAAATTGTCCTTATTTAGACATATGTGATAGAATTGTGTTTTACTTTGGAACTTTTCTCCCCGGGCCCCCACTGAAAATGGACATGTATCCAGTTGGACTATCCCGGTCAACAAATGTAAAATAAATAAATAAATAAAATGAAGTAGTGGAGACACCATTTTCCCCAAAGGGGATAATGATGCATTTCTTGGTATTCCGTTTGAGACCATGCTTCTGGCACCAGTCATTAGTTTGGTTAAAGCCCACTTGGAGGATGCTCACATCACTAGAGGAATTTATGACAGTGCCCTGCTTACAGTCATCTGCAAACTTGGTCAGTCACAGACCACTGGTTTTGGCTTGCACCTCAGAAAAGTATATCCCAAACAGTAGAGCCCCCAAGACTGATCCTTGGGGTATCCCGCTTGTTACGGGTCTACTACTAGAGGTGGCTTTCCCTATTTTGACTGAATGGGTTCTATATGTGAACCAGTTAGCAAGCTGTCTAGTAAGATATGGGTTGATGCCTAGCTGGGAGAGTTTATCTATTATGTCCGACTGGGGAATAGTGTCGAAGGCTTTGGCTAGGTCAAGGTAGGTGGTGTGCACTGTCTTGCCCTTATCCATGGCTTTGGTGAGTGTTTCAAAGAAGGCAACCAAGTAAAAGGCATGATCTCCCTTTAACAAAACCAAACAGCATGGGATCAAGCGTTTGGAGGTTTCCAGTGTCCTTGTTTATAAGGTCCATGATAATGCGTTCCATGGCCTTGCAGATCAGCCTAGTTAGGCTGATGGGCCTATAACTACTTGGGTCGGTGGATGCTCCACCTTTGTGCAGAGGGATGACAGTGGCTGTTCTCCATTCTGCTTGGACAAAGCCGGTGCACAGGCTTTGGTTGAATAGGGTGCCTAGTGGTGCTGAGAGCTCTTGGCTGAGTTCATGTAGGACACAGCCAGGGATGCTGTTGGGTCCCATGGAGGCTGTATTTTTTGCCTTTGAGAGGGCATTAATAACCTGCTCTCTGGTGATTGGGGGGGGGGGAGTTCAGGTGCTGGGGATGTCCTGATTTACTGATGGGGGGACAGGGGTTGTGAAGTTTTCACTGAACCAGTCTGCCAACAGGTTGGCTACATCTATGGCGTTTGTGTATGTGGTATTCTTGACCACCAATTAAGAGCAGATTTGGGAGTTACTTTTGAGATTGTGGATGTATGCGAAGAAGGCCTTGTGATTGTCCTTAGTGGATGTGGCCAATTTGGACTCGAAGTTAGCCTTAGAGGATTTCACCAGTGACCTGATTTGCTTGTTCAGACAAAGGAGAGATTGCTTCCAACTTGGCACCTGCTCCTTCTTGGTCCTGGACAGCAATTTTTTTTCCTTTTATTACAGAGTTTGTTTATTGCTGCTGTCCACCAGACAGGTTTACTCTTCCTTGAATAAGATGATTTGGTCTTGTCAGGTATTGCTGAGTCCATGCAGCTATATAGGTGCTCATATAGTTTTTTGGTGTAGGCCTGGACATCACTGCTTGATTCAACTAAAGGGATGGTGGTTGTGAAGCTGCTTATACCTGCTCTCAAGAGGTTGTAGTCAGATTTGGAAAAGTTTTGTTGTTCGACCCTGGCAAGGGGGGTTCAGGGGAGATGGTGAGTTCAAAAGTGATTGCTTTATGGTTGGATCTTACCAAGGAGGATGACACTTTAGGGATGCAACAGTGGCTACTCATGTTAGTTAGTACCAGGTCCAGGATATTTTCACCTCTTGTGGGGGTCTTGACCAGCTGATCCAATGCACTGGCATTGACGAAGTCAAGGAATCTCTGGGCGTTCGTGTTTGAGCTAGAATAGGTCTTTCACTCTATGGTTGGGTAGCTAAAGTCGTGCAGGATCAGGGTAGAGGGTTGAATCTTGATGGATTCAAGTAAGTCCAGATAGGCTGAGTGGAACTCCTGAGTCATGTCAGGAGGACTTCAGGAGAAAGGCAACAGTTCACCAACCACTCACTATCACAGGGGAGGTAGTAGAGAAAGTCAAAACAACCAAGTTCCTGGGCTTTCACATCTATGATGACCTCTCCTGGTCTGCTAATACCAAGCATATAGTCAAGAAGGCTCAACAGAGGCTTCACCTCCTGAGAAAGCTCAAAAAGGCCAGACTCCCACTGTCTGTTCTTACCACTTTTTACAGGGGAGCTATCAAGAGTATCCTCACTAGCAACTTCATAGCATGGTTCGGCAACTGAGAAGAAGAAACTACAGAGGGTGGTGAGGGTGGCTGAGAAAATCTTGGGCATAAACCTTCCTTCCATTCAGGAGCTTTTCTTTACAAGAGCAAGAAAGAGAACATATAAAATACTTGCTTATTCGACCCATCCGGCCCACAACTGGTTCTCACAACTTGCGTCTGTAAGAAGGTACTGCAGCTTCTACTGTAGGACTAGCAGATTCAGGAACGGTTTGTATCCTATAGCTGTAAGACTTATTAATATGGACACCAATCATAATACCTGATACATTGAAGCCTCTTTTTTCTTTTCATTTAATCCTGCTAAGTAATTACTGCCAGTATTACTATTATGCAATATGATGGCTAAACGGAGTCACTTCTAAGCTTAACAAGTGCAATATGGTAACTAAACAGCCGCTATTCACTAGTCTCTATTTATTCTCTATCTTAACAGTGTAGGGCTTTAGTGATGGGTATTTATTTATTATTTATCACTGGATGAGTACTGAATGTGTTTATGTAATGTGAATTACCTCTTGCATGTCATACATGTTTTTATTTTTTTTCTTATGTTATTCTTTGATACTGCTCTATCTATGTTATTTGCACTAAATTTCTCTCATGAGCTGACATTTGTAATTTCATTTAGACTGCACATGTGTGGTCCTAAATGACAATAATGTTTCTTTGAATCTTTGAATTAAATGCACATGTTCCTGTGAAATGTAAATTCTGTCTAGCCTAGCCCAGTTTTTGTATCTTGTGGAATAACATGTAAATTCACTCCGACATCCTAGTACTGAATTCACATCTTCCATGCCAAATATTTCACAGGATCATAGGAGGTTACTAATGGCTCTGGGGCCCTTACAAAATAAGCCAAGAGTTTATCCCCAAAAAAACAAAGGTGGAACCCCTGGGACAAATTTGTGATTTCCCATCCACTCATCAAGGTTGCACTTAAAGATGGTCAGCGATGTACTCTGTCTGACATGTATGAGAAGTCTATTCCAGAGATGGGGCACCCTCTGGGAGACAAACCTGTCTCTCCAGCAGGTTTTGTTGATGTTGCATATTAGATTTAGGCCTTTCGAGCGGGTAATGTGCAAGGAGTTAGACTTATGGATATGGAGTGTTTCTAGTAGGGCAGGGTCTGATATTGCCTTGTAAGCTAGACACAGATCACCTCTGAGCAATCTGTGTGATACTGAGTAGAGTGATAGTGATTTCAGCCTGTCCACATAAGACAGGAGTTGGAGGCCATGGATTCTCTTTGTGAGGTATTTCTGTGGTCTTTTCAGATGCTGAAGGTGTTTGGAGAGATACATACCAAACAGGGAGTAATACTCAATTACAGGCCTAATGAGGGAGGAGTACAGAGAGGTAATAACTTCCTTTTTTCTGGATGCAATCCCTTTACTTATGAGATGAACCAAGTAAAAGGCTTTTTTAACCACTGCCGCTACATGATGGTCGAATGTGAAACTGTTGTTAAACTGAGTACCCAGGTCTCTCACCACAGGTTGTGTGATAAAGGGGATGCCGTTGATGTGGTAATCAGTAGGGGACGTGTTTTGCTGAATGGCATGATAATACATTTTTCTGCGTTTAACTTAAGGTCATGACTTTAGCACTAGTCATTTTTGCTGTGACTCCCTCTTGCAGTAAGTTAACATAATTTAGGGAGTCAATGACAGCACCCGACTTACAGTCATCCGCAAACTTGGTCAGCCACAGGCCCTTTGTCTTTGGCTGGACCTCTGAGAAGTAGATGCCAAACAGTAGGGGTCCCAGGACAGATCCCTAGGGGCACGCCACTATTGACAGGTCTGCTGTTGAAGGTGGTGGCGCCTATTTTGACCTTGTGGGTTCTATCAGAGAGCCAGTTGGCCACCTACCCGAGACAGGGATTTACACCAAGTTAAGTTAGCTTTTCAATGATGCCTGAGTGGGGGATTGTGTCAAAGGCCTTAGCCAAGTCAAGGTAAGCTGTATGCACTGACTTTCCCTCATCCAGGGCCTTGGTGACAGTCTCAAAATGTCAACCAGGTTCAACAGGCAAGATATGCCCCTGACGAATCTGAACTGGGTGGGGTCAAGTGCTTGGAGATTGCCTATGTCCTTATTTATGAGATCCATAAAAATACGCTTCATGGCTTTACAGATCAGACTTGTCAAGCTAATGGGGCGAAAGTTTCCCGGGTCAGTAGTGGTACCACCTTTGTGCAAGAGGATGACAATGGCAGTTCTCCAATCTGCTTGAATGAAGCCTGTAATTAGGCTGTGGTTGAATAGGGTGCTCAATGGTGAAGCTAGTTCTTGCTGCAGATGGTGCAGAATACAGTTTGGGATACTATCAGGTCCCATGGAAACTGTGTTCTCTGCCGTGGATAGGGCCTCTAACACTTGATCTATGGAGATGTAATGTGCGAGACAAGTATCGGGGATGCTGAATGGGCCTTTGGGGGGGGGCAAAGGAGGGGTGAAGTTTGCACTGAACCTATCAGCTAGCAGGTTGGCTAAGTCAGCAGGATCAGTGTAAGTGGTACCGTTCAGTACTAATTCGGAACAAACCTGGGCTTTGCCATGGAGGTTCCTGACATAGCTGAAGAAGGCTTTGTGGTTTTCCTTTGTTTCGGAGGCTAGTTTCAATTCATAATTTAGAGGTTTTCACTAGTGATCTAATTTGCTTGTTGAGGCTGAGGAAGAATTTTTCCAATTTGGAATTTGTTCCTTTTTACTCTTGGACAACAGTTTTCCCTTTTGTTGTAAAGCCTGTTGATAGAGGATGTCCACCAGACAGGTTTGTGTTTCCTTGAGGAGCAGGTTTTAGTTCTGTTGGGTATGGCTGAGTCCATGCAGTTGTACAGGTTCTTGCATACTGCATTGGTGTAGTGTTCAGCATAGTTGTCTGCATCTTCTGAGGGGGTGGTAGTATGAAGCTACTGATACCCTCACTTAGGAGGTTGTAGTCAGCTTTTGAGAAGTTTTTTAGCCTAGTTACGGCTTGGCTGGGGACAAAAACTTTGAATGAGACAGACAGATAATCTGATCTCACCAGGGAATAGCATACTATTGAAGTGGTGCAGCGATCACTCATGTTGGTGAGAACCAAGTCCAGAATGTTATCTCCCCTTGTGGGGGATGAGACGAGCTGGTCTAGTGCATTAGAACTGATGAAGTCAAGGAATTGTTGGGTGAGTGCATTAGTGCAGGAATAGTTCATAGGTTGGTACTAGGATATCGCCCCTAGGGCCTATACAAGCCTAGCCATAACAATTCCATGGCTATTTCTTCCCGCACTATTTACCCAGTCTATGGTGGGGGTAGCTGAAGTCACCAAGGATCAAGGTGATATGGGGTATCCTGATGGAGTCAAGTAGGTCCAGGTAGGAGGAGTGGGTATCCTGAGTCATGTGTGTGGGGGGGGGGGTCTACAGCTGGCTGTAACTTGGGTGGGTGTCTTGCTAACTGTCAGTTGCACCTAGAGTAATTCCAGTGTGTCATGTAGCAAACCAGTCTGGAGGTGTGCCTGTCCTTAATGAAGATAGATACTCCACCACCCTTAGTTTTTCTGACCTCGTTTTGGGGTCATACAGTGTGGAATGAGGTATAGCCTGGTAAGGCAGGGGTGCTCTTTGCAGCCCTGAACCAAGTTTCCGTGACCGCACAGACATCGGCATTTTCCAGTGTGAGGAGAGGCTCCAGTGAGTGTATTTTCAGGTTAAGGCTCCTAGCATTAAGAAGCATGACCTTCAATTTGCTTTTTGACAGATCTTTTATGTTGGAAGATTTGTCTTTGGGACATAGCCTAAAAAAGGCAAAATGGGGGAGGCAAGAGTCTTGGTCAGGATCCAGAACCCCAGCGGTGAGAGGTGGAGACCATCTTTGCCAAAGCATTGAGGCCTGTCAGCCATGCCATCACAGGCAGAAAGATACTGGGTCCCCTTGGAAAGACACCACAAACTAAGCCAATTGTTGAAATCAATTTTTTTTTTTGGTTTTATTTATTGGTATTGTGGTATCATTCTTGGTGAAGGCAGGATGCTGCTTAGGACTAGGGTCATACCTGCCTGGGACACATACTCTGAGAGCTTAATCATGTCTCTCTTCATATAGTCCAGGTAGGTACATCTCAAGTCATTCACACCAATATAGACAATGACTGAGTCATACTTGTACCTGTTGTGGACAGACTTAAGTGCGTGAGTGCGTGATGAGGTGGATTCTGGCCCCTGACAGACAACTGACCGTGACCTTCTCCTTGTTGAGCCTGGTGCGGGGACATCAGTGTGTCTCACTATTTAGTTGCCAATGACTAGTGTGTTTGGTTTATTGTTATGCCTTATGGGTTACGTTGGTTTATTGTTATGTCTAATGGGCTGTGTTTGTGAGACACCGGTGTGTTGTCTACTGTGTGTGATGTGTTTGGTGTTGTGTGTGGAATGTTTGTGAGTTTTGGGGGTCTCTGTTTAGGTAAGTTTTTATTGAGGACCCCTCCATAGGTGTGTGTGTGTGTTGTGATTAGCTATGTGATGTGGGTGGTGTGGTGTTTGTGCTGGCAATCTCCTCTTTGTCAGGAGACAGCATGGATTCCAGGTTACTGATGCAGATGCATTTCTTGCAAGTAGAAAAATTATATGCTAGGAGAAGAGGACTGTCTGTTAACATGAGGCAGTTGCTACACTGTCTCAGTATGCCCATGACAACCAGCCTGACAGGAGAAACTGGTGGGAGTTGTCCAGACCTAGTGTTCTGAATACTTGGCGGACTTATGGAGAGTGGGTTTTGATAAGGGTTTGTCCACAAGAGTAGACCACAAAAACCTTAAATGTAAAATAACTGGCCTGATGCACAAGTGCTAAAACCAAAACTAAGATGCTTAGAGAAGCAGATAAATTTAATCAGGCTACTAACAACCAGTAATGAATGCAGAATAAGCGCACTTGAACAATTAACAGCACATAGAACAGCAAAATAAGGTAGGTAGAACACAGTTAAAGTAAGTGCAGCTGAATAAAGTGTAATTTATTTTGTCAAGTAGAGAGGGAGGAAACAGAAAAAGACTAACAGACACAGACTACGGGGGTTGTCCTTTCTAAATGCTCTCTCTGTGCACAGTAGATAGAACTGATGAGATGGGATTGGTAGAAGTGTCTGAAATTAAAGAAGCAAGGGGGTAGTCCTTCCCAAATGATCTCACTGCGCTCAGTTGAGTAAGCAAATGAGATGGGTCACAAAGGACTGTCCAAACACAAATTTACAGCAGGGGCGGGTAATTCCAAAGCCACCAACTTTAAGACTACAACAACAACACTAGTGAGGGAGGGTGGGAAACAAACTGCAGATAAAGGCCACAATATTCAATTAATATTCATGAAACAAATAAATAAATCAATACAGTTTTGTTAACTATCACTGAAATAATGCAAGTGCAAAAAAGTATACTTAAATCAGCTTGTATGCCCAGATGATTGTAGTCAGTCACAGCCAGCCAACAGCTTTGCTACTGAGCACAAATACACGGAAATGTAACTATACCAGTACTATAAGACAAAGGACAGACTCTCCAGGCTATCAGATAAAAACAAAACTTCACAGAAGTAAAACAACCTTCAGTGAAACTGGCTGGCTTACAATTCTAGTGCTAAACTAGCCCTGACAAACAAACAAACTGCAGATAGAATCTACCCTCCTTTGTTATATTTTCCCTTCTGGACCCCCAGACAGATCTTCACTATTGCAAATCAAATTCCAGCCCCCACCTATAAGTAATATTCCTTGCTGAAAACTGATTATTTTTCCCAGAATCTTCTTAAGCTCCATTATAGCAGTTTTCGGAGGAATATAACACATGCCAATGTAATCCTCCTCCTTTGCCAGTAGCCGGTTAATACCACAAATCTACCATTATTGTCATTTTTATCCTCTTCTATTACTACAGGAGATCCTCCTGCAATTAATATAAGTACTCCTCTCTTACTTTGCCCAAGGTATCCCACTTAATAACCATCCTGAAGACCTTTCTTTATCAAATTCACTTGTTCACTTCTTCACAAGTGTTGGCTCCTGTAGCATAGCTATTTGCACTCTACATTTGAATAAAGTTCATAACTCTTTTTTTTTTATATTTATCTGTGAGACCATTAACATTTAAAGACATTAAAGAAAGCATCATTCTCTTGAGAGATTAGTATTCCCACCTTTTATGTATAACAGTTTTTTTCTTAAATATCTAGTTTCAGCTTTTGTGTTACATGCATGTACTATTTGGCAGGTTAATCTTTTATACAGTTACTTCTTGTCATCTCCATTTGAGCCTATATCACATCTTACAGAACTTTTTGTTTTATTGAGAACCCTCAAACAAAAATACACACACAGAAACAATACCCCCTAAAACCTATTAACTTAATAAAAACAGACAAGACTATGTACATCTTCAAATACTGAAATGTTACCTTCCTAGAAGGAACAAATGTTCCAAACTGACAGCCACATACACAGACTTGAGCTAAACTACAAGAAAGGTTATCCATGCTAAGACGCATGGTATAGCTTGTGGTGCTGTCTGGTTTTGCCTTATCTTTACAACTCTCATTGTCTGGTAGAGACAAGACAACCAGACACAAAACTGGTAGAGACACGACAACCAGACACAAAACTGTTTACTAGAAAAAAGCCTTATAATATTCAATATTCTTTTTTATTTACTTGCTTTCTCATAAAACTTACTACTAAATTAATCTAATGGTCTTAACCCAGTCACTCCCCTATGCAAGACTGAGAAAAAGCACATTAATTTTTCTTTTCTCGTGCTCTTTTAACCAGATATTTTTTTTACAATGCAGTGCCTAAGAAACAAAAAGCAAAAACAAGAGCGCCTATTTATGTTAGTATCCCCATTACACGTAAGCATAACAGAAAACATTTTACTTTATTACATGCAAAGAAAATCATGCACCATTTAACTAAATAGTGTTAAGAAAAATAAAATGGTTTATTTACAGTTAACTTTCTCCCTCCTCTTCTCTCGCTTCAGTATTTTTCTGAACATTAATGACATGAAGTAGGGCTTATGTTTTAGAGTCCCCTACAAGTGTAACAAAGTCCAAAAAAGTTCAATATTTCCAGATTTTCTTGTTCTGTCATGTTTCACAAATATAATTATTACTTTGTAATCCCACATTTGTCAATTTCCTAGTTACTGATTTTACTGTCCAAAAGTTAATGACATGAAGTAGGGTATATGCTTTAGAGCCCCCTACATGTTTAAAAAAGTCCAAGAAAGTCCAATATTTCCAGATTTTCTTGTTCTATTCCTGCTCATCTCCTTCTCCAGTCCAGTAGCTTATTGGTGCTTTCATAAAATTAATACAGTCTGTTCCTTCCAGTTTTTTGGGTACAGCAGAAAACCTCAGATCTTCCCTAAGTGCTCTGTCCTCTAATTCTATTATTTTTCGAAAGATCTGTTCTTGTGCAGTCTCATATTCAGCCAGCCTTTTCTTCAGTTCAACCTCTGAGTTTTTAAAGCAGTTTTATCACCTTATCTGAATATCTGTTTAAAGCTTCTTCCATTTTCCAGCCTTTTACTGTTTCAGTTGATATACTCAGTCAGTGTTTCATTTATTAAAGTCAGGTCTGTGTGCAGTTGCCTTATACTTTTCTCTAGATTACTGGAAATCATGTTGGGAGCTTGCTCTACTTTCTGCTGAACAGCTACAGTACTTTTCCCAATCAGTGTGTTTTTGTTGACTTTTGTAGCTGATTTTCCTTCAGGCCCTCTGTATTTCTTTTTACCTGCAATCCAGGCAGTACACTTAGTAATCAGTTACTGAAATTTACCCAGAAATCTAGGTTGACTGGCTTTCTCTGCTAAGTATCTTTTTTCACACTGGGAGAGCTAGAATTAATCTGTTCCGTCTTGGAAGTGTCAAAATACTAAAAAATGTTATAAAAACAACTACCTCATTGCCTCACAACAAATAATCTTCTATCATCCACTAAGCATGTTGTTCTCATGGACATAGTAGAAAGAAACTGCACTATCCTTCCTAAAAACTAAAAACCAGATCAAAAACAATAGACCCTGTACTGCTACTATATTCTTCAACCTCTCCAAAGCCTTCACTACTGATTCTCATCATCTCCTTCTCCAAAAACCAGCTTAAATTAACCTTAGCAGCAATACCCAAACATGGTTTAAAAGCTACCTTTCTAGTCACTATCAAAAAGTTAAACGGTCATCAGCTTTCTATCTTTCTTTGAGATTAAGAAGTTAAATGGTCATAAATATTCTTTGACTTTCTATATACCAATATTAGTATTCCACAGGAATCCATACTAGGACCATTTTTTCCAATATCCTTGTTAATGACATGTATACAAAAATCACTAATACCATACTATTTCATTACAGAGATGGCTCCACCTATATCTGCTCTGTCAACTCCCTTAATCAAATACAACATAAATCCTAAAGTTCCAGTAAAATAACAAAAGCTTTAATTATCTCAACT